>NC_135397.1:10675000-10975000 GCF_051989625.1 Stigmatopora argus | reverse complement strand
TTGGGGGGCAACACTTCTATATAGACAGTTGTGATGGAACTCCTACAAAGAATAGTAAAATTATTGGCATATGTAGAGCATTAAGCACAATGAACATTATATGTTCTAAGTAAATTTTGGTGAAAAATATAATATTTTAAGCATGCCTTATAGTTTAAAAATATTGTAAATATCCATTATGGCTGCCACCATGAATCAACTAATAAACAAATGATCAATGATTAAATTAACAAACAGCAATTTAATTAAAACTGTCCAAATCCTCTTGTTTCATCTACCTCATGGTATATAGTCAAAAAATATATATAACAAATTATTTTTCATTAAAAAAAAAGATGAGTGAGTATTTTACATTTTTACAATGAATCATAATGAGATATAATGCAAACATCTGCTCCTGCCTTTTAAATAATGATATTAGTTCCATAGCTTTAATTAGAGCATAGTTTTTGCTTCCATTAAGCAGATTTAGCTAAAGCAAAGCCCAGACACTGATAACAACAAACATCTACAAAACAAAAACGGATTAATTGACAATCGTTTATGACAGGTGGAATTCTTTTCAGTTGCATTCATTCAAGCATCCATTTAGAAATAAAAAAAACTTCCTTCATAAAACAAGCGACCGTACCTTCTGAGGGTTTCTGGCGCGTTGTCCGACGCCTTGACTGTTAGCGCGAAAGATCGTCCAACAGCGAGGCTGACACCAGGCGCCACCGTGATACGGCCCGTGCGGTTATTGATGACAAAATGTCCCTGAGCGCCGGCCAGGATCTCGTAGGTCACCAGTCCGTTTAACCCCTCGTCAGCGTCGTCCGCCGTTAACTTTGGACAAGAAACAAGCGTATTGGCCCGACATTTATGCACTGACCAAGCGTGAAAACGACTCCAACTGTTCTTGATGTCTGGCGATTATCAAACAAATGCATGCTTTGTTCTGGAACATTAAAGCTATACATGGTGCATTGAAGATAAATCCTCACAATGGGTGGTCGCTGCATGTTGACAAAAGAGATCAATACGGAATACAGCGAATGAATTTGAGGCATTTGAAAAGAAAGCGGGTATAGCTTTGATTTTAAAAGGCATCAGTCCATCTCAGCCAATTATCTAGCTGCGGTGCAAATAACTGTGGGTTTCTTTTAAGCACTCTGAACTCAATGCACTTTGTTCCCATATTTGAGTTGACCTAAAATCTGTTCAAATCACCTCTTTTGTTGCTCTATGTTTTAGTGATAATAAAAGCACTAGACACCTAATCAGAATGTTCGTAATGTCAGAATGCTCATTCACCACTCCCAGTTAGAATGGATCGGACATCTAGTGCCGTCAATAGTAGTTTAAAATAAAATCAGAAACCATCAAGCAGGACCAGTTTTTATGAATTGACTATTATTTAGATGTAAGACATGTAAACGGAATTCATTTTTCATTAAAATTTGCATGCATATTTAAATATCAAGGTCATTGTAAATGCAAATTTGCATAAACATTTAATGAACTACCTGAAATTTCACATAGTTTAAAACTGATACTTGAAAATTATTTTCAAATACTATTTTGTATATAATTTTTTAAAATAAATTATTATAATACATTTATTCATTTTCTGTCCCACTTATCTTCACAATGGTCACTGGGGGTGCGGGAGCCTACCTCAGTAAATTATGGGCAGTACACAGGAGACACAGAGAATTGGTTGCCAACCTCATTTATACTCACCCTCATACCTAGCGGCAATTCAGAGGACAGGCGACAAACCAATTCCACAAATACCAAGTGGGTGCAGGTTTTCCTACCAACCAGAGAGGATGACACCTTTTCACCAATCTTATCTCGAAAAACTATCATGAGTTGATGGCAGTCAAGTACTGCTTGTTTCAGCAGAAACCTTATTGGTCAAACTCTCCGTGCTGTTGGAATTAAATCCTGCATTTTTCATTTAAAAGCTGAAATGTATTTTACAATGCTATTTAGGTATGTACCTTTGTGTATAAATGATAAAAAATGCAAACCTTTGACTGCAATTTATATATATATTTTTAAAGACTAATTTGTCATTTGAAGAACCACAGAAAACAAATGGAAGAAGAAGAAGAAGCAACAAGAAGCCAACAAAAACCGAGTGAAGTAACACTTGACTAGTCAGCAGCTCTTCCTATAAAGACCTTTTGTACAACATGGAATAAATAATTGCCTCCATTGCACTTTCGATCTCCCGTTCAGCTGCACATACTATAATACACTCGGTAAACATTTATCATCCCACCCTAATCCTATACAGTGTGTACACAGAATATATATTTGCAAGAAGCTGAAGAGAAACAAGGCTCGCGACCTATTGATTCCGTTTTTACAGCAGTGTCTAAAGAGGCAACCTTTGACGTTCAACACTCATGCGAAATCTTCATCCAGCCTGAAATGTTAATGTTGTTTTCCATTTTCAATTCTTATTTATATTTTCATCATAATATGTTTTCATAATTCAAGAAAACAAGGTATATATTTTTTTATTAAATTGATTACCTGCAGCACCGTCTCCCCAGGTTGCATGTCTGTGAATAAGTCCACGGTGTAGGACACCTGCGCGAACGTGGGGGTGTTGTCGTTGGCGTCGATGACTAAAATGTTGATGGTGGCGGGGACGCTCTGCTGGACGCCGTCCGATGCCAAAATCTGTAAGGAGAACACATTGTATTTGCTGTAACCTTGCCGGACGTATACGTATACATATTGTCGCTAAATAAGGAGGCCACTCTGCCAATGTTCTTTCGAGGAGACTCTGAAAGGATTCAGGTTTCACAATAGATAAAATGTATGTTCAACAGTGTTTAGGTCAGGTAATTAACATTAAACCAGAGGGTTTAAAAATGTCCCAATTGTTATGCATCTGACTCATTATTGTCAAATAGGTCAAAATGGATTGTACATCCTTATAAACATCAGTGGAACATGATCACTTACTCCAGCCATTCCATTTCAAACAGGTTTCATGTCTATCATTGTCAACAGGCAGTGAATGTGAATTATTTCGTTCACTGATGTGAAACACACCAATTCGGTTGGCATCATGCAGAGAAAATCTCTCTTTTGTGACATCAATTCTTTGCATGTTCGAGGAAGATCACCCCGAGCAAAATACGCCAATCTACTTCTAACCCTTTGACCCCGACAAACAAACCAGAGAAGCTGGCGGTCAAAGATTGCCGTTAATTTACCACGCCAAGCGGGAACGGCGCTCACCGTGAACGTGTAGGTCATCTGCTTCTCCCGGTCTACAGGTTTCAGTAGCCTTAGGTAGCGGATTATGCCGCTGGAGGTCAAACTGAAGATCGCCATGTGGTCGTCCAGGGTTATCTTCAACATGGGGTCTTGAGTCTTAAAAGAATAAATGACTAAATGAAATACAACAAGAAAAACATTGCCATGACAACTCGGGAAGCATCGATGTGATGGTCAGAGCGAGAAACTGAAGGATGTGTTTTTAATGGGAGAATTTTTAAAAAGTGAGACAAAAGCAGAGATGATTATTGATTTGGTTCGGCATTTCTACCACTCACATTTTCATCAGAAAGGACTTTAAAAAAAAGAAAGAAAGATATGCTTCCAAAAGGGCTGCCACAAATTTGTTGGTCGATTAATCATTGATTAATTTGCCGAGAAGTAGTTCTTATATGTATATAAAAAATGTTGAGGTCAACAATGTCTGTATACGATCTAACAAATAGCAAAATAGTTTTAAATTAGTTGTTGATTAGTTGATAGTGACAATCGTTGTAGTAGGAGTTCCCAAATACAGCATTATGGTATAAAAGGCATGCCAGAAAATCCATCTTACATGCAATAAGACAGCAGGTACAGGTTCGATAGCAGCACAGCAAAAACAATTGCATAAAGAACATTCTTCAAGTCAACTCATTTCAGTCAATAATAACATTGACATTTTTCATCAAACAACTGCTCTTCATAAAAAATAGGTACACCTTCACAATATAATGAACACAATATCTTCAAGTGGAAAGGTAAATATGAAAGACTTTTAAAATGCCATTTTATGTAAGTAGCAGAGTGTAATATTCCTTGCTTTCATTATTTATTTATTTATTCTTTTTTTTTTACTTCAAAAGATGCATGTTGTATTTTCTAGACAAAGGAAATTGTTCACAGCCAAGGTTGTTTCTTTTTTCAAAAAAGAAAGGATTTGTTTTGCTTTTATCATTTATTTTTTTGTTTTTTTATATAAAATGCCTTCACTCTCACGAGAAGTCATTTAAAGTGTTTATTTGTTTTTTTTAGTTTTTTAAGATGTTTTTAATGAAACTGCGTGTATTTTCTAGAAAATACTGTCAATAATTTTTATTGCTTCATTTTTGTAACAATAGCTAATACATTTTGCATCAGTAACATGAAAAAAGTCAGTGAATATTTTGGGGATTTTTTTTTTAAAACAATCTGTTCAAGCCAAAAAGGAATTGAGCGTCAATTTTGTTTAAATGGGTGAATAAAAATGAAACTGAAGTATAGTAGTACCAGTTAAAGGAGTTGTAATAGTACCAGGTTTATATTGGTACTAATAATAGCCATAGTAGTGGCTGCGTATTACAAGTTGTAGTGAATTTCAATGTCATTAGATTGTGTTGGTGTACCTTAAAAGTTCCATTAACCGTCTACTACAGTCCCAAATGATACCGCACACACATGATGAGTGGGGATGTCCTGAGTGAGAGCACACATCTGATCGCCAGCCTCGGCTCCATTAGCCAGCAAATGAAACGCAAACTATTTAAAATTTGTACTAAATTTGTACTTATTAATCAGATCAGTGTCAGGTTGGCAGATTGAAGGAAAATGCAGCTTTAATGGTGTATCATTAGCGAGAATAGTTGCATGACGGAAAAAGATATAATAATCCTCCCGGTGGAATGGTCACAAAATACGGAATAATTTTGGGGGGAAAAAACTCAGGACGTCCTCTTAATATCATCAATTTTATGGTAGCATCCCTTTTACCTACAGGTGTATCACCAGGGTCCAGCTACAATGATAAACATGGAAAATGACTTATCAATGAAAGATAATACTTTTTTCACGCATACATGGAGAATGGCTATGATCGATAACCCCCTGTACCTCTTCTATGTCGTTGTCCAGCGCTACAATCCCCAGCGGCGTGGTGAGGTTGACCCCGGCTGAGATGGTGGTGCCCACCGGGGATGACTCGCTCACGTAGCCCTGATACGTGACAAACTGGAAATACGGCGCCTGATTGTTCTCGTCCAGGATTTCCACCACCAGGTCAGCGTAGGCCGGCAAAGGATGACCGTTATCCTGTTCCGCCTGAAAAGAAAGAGCAAAGGAATCCTGAAATCATGATATAAAGTATGGGTCAAAAGTTTGGAGACACTGCCATTCAATTGCATGAGAAAATGTTTTCAAACTTTTGAATGGTAGTAATAGACAAAAGTGTATTACTGCCTTGAGCGTTCAATTTGTTCTTGCAGTGGAAATATTTGTTGTTTGTATTCTAATAAGAAAATTAGCTCTAATTAATGATTTACTATAAATAAATGTCATTGACAACAATAGAGTTCCCATCATGTAATGTCATTTATTCACTGCAGGCCTTTAAGTTCAAATCAATTCGATATCTAGAACCATAAATTGCAGCCAATGAGTTAACGGATAACTCAATCCTCATCATAGTCTGTTTTTGTCATCCTTTATGCATAACTTTTATTCAAAATTTGAGTTAAACAAATTTGTGTACAAAATAATTCAATCCCCAATGCAATAGTGCCCAATTTCTGATCATGTGGTATCAAATTGTCCCACTTTTTACAACCAAGGGAAGCAATTGACATTTTATAATGTGCATTTTTTAGAATATTGAAGTCTATTGCTCAGGTTTTTTTTTTAGTTTTGGAAAAAATAAAATAAAATGAGACATTTTTAGAAACTTTGTACCGTTGTATATAAATGTAACAGCTCGGATACAGACTAATGTTGCTAAAAGCAGGCGAGGAAATGGCATCTGATTGTCCCTCCCAATGTAATTTAAACTACACCAAAGGTGAGCAAATTTAATCAGCGCTTTACCGAGAATAGGGGCCGTAAGAATTAGCATAGACGATGCGGTTGATGTGAGCTGCGCTGTAATTAGAGGCTTTGAATGCAAAAGGCAATGAGCTTTCCATGCATAGGGCATCCGGCTGAGTTGTAAAAGTAAACAAGTGCATCAGTCAGGTAGTGAATGCTGGCTGCAATCAATGGAAGCACAGCAGATTGTCTTTGATGTATCTGAAAGGGTTGCGAGAAACTTCATTATTTCAGTCTAACTTTGAATTTGTATTCGGATTGATGCATTTCGGCAATTTAGGGTTCATAGGAATCGGCCGTGGGGTTCCACTCGATCAACTATGATTATCCATTCATCCGTCTTCTATAGCACTGCTTTGGTCCTAATTTGGGAAGCAGATAAGATAAAGTGTTTCCCAGCCGACTTGTGAGTGAGAGGCAAAGAACCATTATTGGCAATTTATTGTCCAATATGAAGCTAACTTTTTGTGTGAGGGGAGGAGTACCTTAACATACCAACTGGAAAATGGGCGTTAGTGCATTATGAAACTAAGCTTTTTTTCAAGCATCTGAATATTCATTGAGCGATTGTTTGGTTTTTATTTTATAACGTTTTAAGTAATTAAAAAACAGGAAAAAACTAAATATTTTCTTGTTGTATTGTCAATGAAAAGTATTTTTAAAAATCAAAATGGCAAATTCAGTAAATATTTGATTTTATTTAATTTTATTTACCAAAAAAGGTGGAGAAAACTAAATACTATTTCTTTTTTCTATTAACTACTATTTCGGTCATCCTATATTAAAGCAAATTTGTAATGAATAAAAATTTGAATTTTGCTTGTGTAAAACAAATCCTATTACACTTCTTGAATCCTATTCTCTCTGTTCATCCATTCAACTTCATGACTTTAGAAGAAACAGAGGGTTGAATATCTTGCTCAAGTACACATGGACAATATCAACAGGGTCTGGGATTAAACCCCAAATGTTTGGAAGGGGGAAACAACAACCAACCCAAACTGAGTTTCGAACCTGAACTCAGAACTACTCAATAAACAGATAATATCCAATCCATAAGGATTACAACACCAATATATTTTAAAAAATGCAGTCAGCATCCCTCATCATCGTAGTAGCAGTCATAATTGCAGAAAATCTTCGTATGAAAAAGCGTCAAAGGCATATGTTATCACAGGTTTATTCCTAAAATATTTTGGACTATAAATTGCACTTGAATATAAGTCACATTTTTGAGAGAACATTTTTTTTTAATTATCAGAAACGAAGAACAAAAATATTTAAAATAATATTAGTAAGAACAATAGGCTAAATATGCTTCTGTTAACAGTTTTACAGATAACTATAGCCTTAAAAAAACTAAATATCTGGCTGTCAGATTGAAAAAATCTCTGGCAAACTGTTAAAAAAGTGCAATTTATAGTACAGAAAATATGGTAACCAGGGAAAGGATGTCGATTTAAATGAAAATAAAGCCCGGTTTATTTCCCTTCTCCTCTCAGTGCAATCGATTTTTATAACCTGGTGCATTAGCGCGCATCATCTGGCGTGTCATCCTATCCAGTGAGTGTCCCCAAAATGTGTCTTGAGAGCAGCTCGACTGGATCAAAGCGAAGTAAAGCGCTGGAGTTCTGTGCTATCATATAAGCGGCCTACACGCCACCCACACATGGAAACCTTACAGCAAGCAGAGCAACATCACTTTATGCTGTGACCTGAAACCAATTCTTCACACGGGTTCGGTTTTGTCAGAGCGGCACAACGAGTCTTGGTGCGGCTCAACTGTGTCGTTAACTGTTGAAAAGACTCCAGATTACCACCTGCTGCAATGTCAAATTCATATACAACCTGTGTTACATTTTTTGGTCGCTTCAAATGGATTGGACATCTTCTAGTGATAAATTAAATGGTGTGTGTGTGTGGTGGGTTGGGAGGGGGTGAGGGGTACATCCTGGCCAGAGAAAGAACAAAACTAGATTTTAAAAAGCAAATTACAGCATGCTTTTCCTTAGTACTCTCCGATACCACCATTTTAGTGCTGTATCAGTACCCATAATAGCAACGGTGTGGGTGTAAAACTACTTATTACCAGTCTCTTAACGTGAAAAATTCAAGGTGTTTCTGGTACAAGTACTCAAGGGAAAATAGCTACTATTGACAGATGAAGTGCATGCGTCACCTGAATACTATAGCACATTCGAGAGTAGCAAAAGGAAGACAGGTGGTATATAAGGTTGCAGTCATCTCTCGGGAGTCGACTCTTTAGCCGGTCCTCTTATACGGGAAGTGGCGCCAAATGACCTCGGTTCTGTTGCCACCGAGCGGAAGATTCACTGCTTATCACTTGCTGGCGCCTTTCCCAATCGCATCATCCCTTAAAGTGTCACCATACATCTTTTTGTTGTCTTTTCCCAGTGTATGATAAGACCACTTCATTCTGTGTACAGCTCCATTTGTTCCCGGCTCTGCCCTGTCAGTTGTGTTTGATGCAGAGCATTCTCGTGACACCAATGTCTAATTTTCACTCTGGTACCTCAGCGGCTATTCTCAACTGTGCTTTACCTTCCTCCCTCTCTGTCAATAAAAAAAATACGACCATCCTCCACAAGAATCTTTAGTCTTCCTGCTTTCTATTTCAGCGCTGCTGCTGAGTTTTACCCTGGATATCACTGACTATTTTTGTTAAAAAAAATTAATGGCGCTGTGATATTAGAATTAAATCCAAATATATCAGTTAAACCTAATAGCTATTCTATTAAGCCACTTCATCCCACTTCAACTAAATTGGACTCAGCGGCGTTGACACATTGATGATCTTTTGGGTTGGGAGCCACAAGTGGTTCCATCGCTTCAAATTAAGATTCATGGGAGACAAGCTAACTTTTTCCCTCATGAATCGTCACATCAACTCATGCTCGACCTCCGAAACAGCTCTAGATAGGCTAAAACAGCCTCTGGCCATTGAGGTTATCTCTGCAGAACAGGTGGACCAGCCAACTCAAACTTCATTAAAATGGAAAAGTAAGACTCACCCCAAGATTCTAACAGAGATAAACATAACCTAATTTAGATAAACATATAACTTAATTCCAAATCAAAACATTTTAATACCAAACGGATCATTTGGACAAACATCAAGAAATAGAAGATCTTGACATTGACATGAGTTCAGTACTAAAATATACACTAACCCCACAACTTAGCTACAAAGTGGATGAGTAATACATAGAACAACCACTAATCCTAACATTAAGGTTCAAACTGAACAGCACCAGATAAACCCCAATACTCCCAGGAATACATTAACCCTCAATTGTGGTTCAACCTAGACCAGAAAAAAAGAAACAAAACACTAATACTGGTGTCAGACATGGCTGACCACCAGCCCAGCACTATGGTCGAACCTGAACACGCAGGCAGAATAAATGTAAACAAAAGAAAAGCCTTAAACCTAGTATGAACTAGATTTATTGGGGTTCACAACTGGATCTGCACAAAAAAATGACAGCACTAAAACTATTTACCTAGAAAAGCAAATGATGAAAATGTACTAAATTAAAAATTGTGATCGAAACTGAATCAGGATTAGACCTAAATAGAAACTAAATTAGACCCAGAATAACACTAGAATACAATCCTGACCCAACAAACACAATCGTACAGAATGTAGACATTTGCTGTTTCCCCTCTGCTATTTTTAATAAAAGGTCAAGTCTTCTGTAGAAATTTGAGTAAAACTAAAAGTTGAGCCAGTTTGGGCTATGCAATTTTAATGAGCACATTGAAATTCATCCTTTACCTTGATAACAAGCGTGAACCTTTGATGCAAGTCCCTGCTGATTGGCTGAAGGACGCGCAACTCTGCCGTGGTTTTGTTCAGGGAGAAGTACTGAGGATATGTGACCGGATGGCCTACAATTAAAAAAAAACATTTAAAAAAAATACGCTTTACGACAGGGCCAAAAGCAACGAGAGTGATCATTCAAAAGTCAAAGCATGGCATCGCAGCAGAGGTGATGAAGATTAAATGAGTAAAATCAATGACGGAGGGACGTGATGGACTTACCAACCAGGATGAAGTAAAGCATCCCGGGCCTCTCGGAGGGTGGCTGGATATTCCTGTCCATGTCGACAGCACGTATTGGAGGGGTCACATTCAGGGGGTTCAATTTGCTCTGTGGTGACAAGATAGACAGATTGTGTGCTACATTTAGGGTTAGGTCAACGAACACAACCAATTCTAGGAATACTTCGGTATGCTACTATCGTTGCAACAATCACGACCAACATTTTAAAGGTCTTAAGGTCCCAAAACGTATGGTTTTGTTTTGGTCTTGGACCGATTGGGTACGGGGGGAACTTGATTCTCTGTTCAGATCAGGACTAAATCTGCTGTTTTCCAACTTACTCTCTAGGCTTGAGATTTTCTGTCAAAACCAGTCAATACCAGCCCTGAGTGCTAAATTTAGACCTCTTGGAGAGAGAGAGAGAGATCTCACTTTATTTGTTCCTCTTTTTTTCCTGGTAAAGACAGTAACTAAAACATATACCCTGTTATTCATGGCTGCATCAGAATGCTATATTTTAGGGATGTATATGCATCGATCATTGGACCCCGATTTTTATTTATTTATTTGTTATGTATTATTTATTATTATTATTTTCTGCCAGCCCAGTCAAGAGGTATATTAAGAGATATTTTGGATTGGTCTTGGCCAGTTCTGATCTCATATGGTCTGTTCATGAGCAGAACACTAGCCTTCTATTTTTTTTTTATTCATATTCTGTCTTGGGCCTCCCCTCACCTTTATTACAACCATCACTTTTTACACTGCATTATGCTTTTTAGTACATATTTTGGTCTGAAAAACCCTCCACAAAAGAATGGGTTTCCACTCCTGATATTGAGCATTGTTACATAGAGATATTTCCTAAAATAACTTTTAGCATGAGGCACAAAATCTGCCCCCCGAAAAATCTAAATGTCGTGTTGTTCTGTATGATAATACCACTGGTTTGTTTATGCCACTCGTGTTTTCTGCTTTGTGAGGTCTGTCAGATTTGAGCTCTTTGAAAAGAAAGTCAACAAAAGAAAGGCTTCTCGTTTAAACAGAATGTGCCTGAAGCTCTGTCCGTCGATATTCTTCTCCTAATAATGTTATCCCGTTTCCGTCTGCATAGGGAAAGGATTACTGTCATGCCTGCGGTCGCCATCGCAGTGAGCATTTGTACTTCATTTTCCTCTCTGAACAATGGCATGGGGATGCTTTGTCACTTCCTGTAGATTTTGATTCATTTTGGGACAAGTCACTTTTTTGTTCAATAATTGGCTACCATTGACGCCACCCGATGTGCAAACCATTTTGATTGGGATAGGGGAATGAACGAATTGTGGCCACTAAGTTAAGTTTGTGTCCCTTCTTTGTTACTTATAGGGTGGCTTACTCCCCAGTTTATTTTCGGTAACTTATTTCAAAATTTGGAGCACTCCCATCGACACCGTGCTTGGAAATGATTCAGTTATTGGAAATAAATAGGGATGTATTTGATTACATTTTGGTGAACCATACAGTTTTGGCATAAACTGTATGCGACCTTTGGGTGCAATGTTAAAAGTGGTAATATTCCAAAAGTCAAAACAGCTCATTTTTAGAGCAGACCTGGTTTGTCTATGCCAGCCAATGAGTTCTGGTACCATTAATCACATAAAATAAGCAAGAAGCCACGAAAGACAACTTATCTCAATTTTTTTTTCTAGTTGAGCCACTTATTGATTGCTCTAAATGTCAACTTCTTTGTGTTAAGAGAAGGAGAAAATTCCATCCACATGCTTTGCCTGAGTATTGACAAAGCCAGCCTTCAATTTAATGAACCGCTGCAAATCAAGCTTTTCCAATTAGCATGCTTCACAAGGTGTCACAATATCAGCATCGTGTATCGAGGTTAATCTACCTGCAATGGTGAAGTCGGCCATTTTACCAATTTAGCAGCTTTACAACATGTTGTCGTAGCATAATTTGTTTACCGTGTCATAATTTGAGATTTTCAGTGCAGATGGCTTGACAAATGTTTAAATCTCTCCCCTGGGGTGTGTATTTATGGTATCTACCAGCTCTGGGGTAATCCTCACAGACTTCCCTAAGAAGTCTTCTCGCTTTCACAATGTCTGCAGGTGTGCTAAATCCAATCCCCCTGGCTCGGCACCATCATGATTAGCTTTAATACCTTCCTCTAGTGATCATTATACAATTGGACTCGAGAGCTGGGCATTATTTTACATCAATTTAATAACGTCTAGGCCGATTAATTACAATGCATTCATCAATTATGAGGTGACAAAGCTCTCAGTGGACTAACGCGTTGAAAAGAAAGGATGAACAAAATGGGGGCAGGGCTGTTGGGAACAATATAGAAAGTCACAATGTCCATGCGTTAAATTGATCTCCGGGGGAGGTTTTACCCTATTTCAACTATGGAATCGGTTTTATTAATGGGGTTGTTTGTTTGTCTGTCATCCTTACATACAGCCTCTATTTTCCCATTTCCAACTGGGGAATCGGGGTGTCATATATAGCCCCTCATCACCATCCCCTCTTGTTTTCTCTTTTCCACCTAAATAATCAGAGGGCCAGTATAGATATATTTTCTCTCATCCACCCTTTTTTTTCTTTTTCAACAGCGATATTGTTTTTTTTCCACCCTATCCACTTTCTTGTTTTCCTTTAAGATTATTTTCTGTCAGACCATCACAGTCAAAATTCGGTGAACCACTATTGGTGACAATAAAAGTCAATAAATACGTTTTGCGATGACCAGCTAGACAACTTTCCCAAGACAAAACAAATTCAGAATTTCGTAATAGGAACTTCACTGTTACAACTTGCACGGGTGACTTGATTCCATCCTGCCAAGTAAGAAAAAATAATAAGTGAATAAAAATGTTAAAATTCTTCATTCAACATGACTGCAATATCAGTCATAATTTCCAGCAAAAGAAGTCAGATGCACGCAGAGAGACGATGGGGGCCAGGACGAGAACCTTTTCTTCTCGTGAAGAATTAGTCTCTGCTTGTATTCTGCCGCTTGGCAGCGCGCAAAGCTTTTATGATGAATTATACACTACATCCCACACTTCAGCCTCAGTTGAAGGGAAGAGTTTTGAATAAACAACTATGGTGCACTCGTGCTTCATGTTTTGGAGTGAAACAGAGGGGATAAACATCCCAAGTTGAAGCAATGACCAAGGAAAAGGTTTTGAGGACATGCATTCAGACACCGACTTCAGTAAATCCAGTCCGGATTACTCCGGTCTAGCCAATCAATCTAATTTAACACGGGTCAATCCAATCACGTCTAATTTAGATCTAACTGCTGATAAAACAAACAGCGATACAAATTGGGATCACCAATTTTCCTCTCCGTATTTCTTGACAGTTTTCTAGCTCCTATAAATTCTGCGGGTGTAACTGTCATCCAACACAGCCTCCAGCTCTAATTGCTGGTCCAACACCCTGGAAAATTGCCGTCGGTATTACCATAGTGACGCCTCTCAGGCACAGCGGTATTCTCCCTCCATACAGAAATGAGCTTTAAAAGGGGAACGAAAAATGCTATGATATTATCCAAACGCGGAATGGGGAAAAATGACCTTGCGACTCTTACCGGCTCGGTGAATTCAGGGATGGCGGCGCGGTAGGTGAGGGGGTGGCAGTCGTGTGTATTGTTGACCAAAACGCACGGCAGGAACATGGGTCCAAGGTCGTCGCCATCCAGGACGTCCACCGTTAGCGTGGTGGTGGCGGTCCGTCTGTTGGGAGGGTAAGGCGCCCGGTCCTGCAAGCGGAACAATCGTTTTCGAGGTGGCAACCTTTAAACTCCCCGCAGAGGCGCTGATTTGTGAGCTGGCGGCGCACATACTCCAAATAGAATCAGGGTAATATATCATAACACTTCAGGGCAGCTAGTTTGTAGCAAACAGTTGGGGACGTTATTATACTATACGCTGGAGAATATTACAATCACTATGAATGTGCACAATAAAGTTGTACTTTTTCTTTATGTCTGAGTATATTGTCTGGCATTTTGACTATCCAAAGTCTCTTTTCTTTCCAATGGCACAGTCACATTTCTATTCAAGTTATTGGATTTAAAGCAAGCTTTTTATCTTTAATGAAAACATCAACATTTTGAAAACTAGAAAAAATGTTTTGGTCTTAACTGAAATAAAGAAAACAGATAAATCAGTCTTGCATGAGCAAATGAAAGAGTAATATATTCATTTTCAAGCAAATTTCCGAAGCGTTTTAAATATCATCGACGCTATCCTATTGTAATTTCTTCCTAGAATGTGCTGAGAAGTGAGTTGGAGTTCACAGAGCCCAAGCCCAATTAAACTTTTGAAACGCAGAGCAAGAATGTGTATATATAGGAGGCTTTTTCCTTCAATTTTTTTCCCTCAGGCATTTTTTTTGAAAGGTTAAGTCATGTGATCATCCAGGCAAAACGAAGGAAATAATTTCAGTTGCAGCTACAGCCTAAATCTTCTATCCTGGTATGTCTAATCTCATAAATTTATTTCTTAGGGTGATTTACCGATACGTTCTAATGAAATCAGACCCCTGGCTGTGAAATACTTACTATAAGCGAGCCATGGAGTCATTTATTCTCTCGACTGCCTGCCCAAGGGCAGTGTGTACAAATGCCATCACCAATGATTTTTTTAGCTGTTTTGATGGCATCATTAGGACGAATTGTTATTACTGCATGTTTTCCAAAGAGATGGACGATAAACCCCTTTAGGCTGCATTTGAATCAGCTGTCAAGCAGAGTTGCCCGCCAAACACTGCGTGAAGTGATAGAAGTTGTTGTTCTATCACCAAAATTAGATAAATTACCTGAAATTTCGAAAATAAGTGCTCAGTAGGTGAAAATAGAGGCCCCAGAGGGAACTATTTCAGCGGAGTAGGGCATTTTTATATGCTTTATTTTTCTTAAGACATTAATAAATCATTTTCTTATAATTTTCTCTCATTTTTGTGTGTTTCTCACATCTTTCATTCAAAATTGGGACACTTTGACCAATTTTAAAGGTTTTAGTTGGGTAGTTATGTGAGGACCGTGCAACGAATTACAGAATTTACATATAAAGTACACTTCTATTTGTGAAATTTTCAAGTTACGAAAAAAGTTCTGGAGCCAATTAATTTCGTAAGTAGAGGTATGACTGTAATATTGTATATAAGATGGAACAATATTTCATAATAAAGAAAATAAACGCTAAAAAATACATTTATATTGTATAGAAAATAATTTTAGCGGCTTGTTATAATTGATATTTTACACAACGTCCTAAATGGAATTGAATTTTGCAATACTTGAGTTAGCAGATGAAAAATTCTACTGCTGTATTGCATTTAGAGCCACATTTCAATTGCAAGGCAGATGGCAAGATGAGTCAATATGGTTTTATAAAGATATGAAGGTCCCCAAAACTACATCAGAGGTCAGGGGACTGCTTGGAGCCTGCACTGCTCGGTCACACGCAGCATGTCAATCATCTGAAGGTCAATATCAGCAAAATCAATGAACTCGCAGCCGCCTCGGTCTTTGCCCTTTTGGGGTGTACGTGACGACTTCATTTCTGGCCGTGACACCTACTCTAGTTAAAGGTGATCTGAATTGGAATTCTCTGCATCCGTCAAGAGCTGAGATCACTTACGTTAGCTTGGATCAGAACCAGGTATCGTGTTCTCTCTTCGTAGTTGAGCCTCTCGGCAAGAATGATGTTTCCTGATAGAGTGTTGGCGACGCTTACTGTGTTGTTGGATTCCTGTGAGGAAGAAAAAAACATAAAACATTTTTTTATCCTTTGTAGGGCACTCACTGACTGTCATTACAGGCACTGGTTGTCTACTACATTTTGACTGGATAGCTTCTTGTCTAACAAAGGGTTAAATATTTAGAATTAGTGGAAGTAATTTCAGAGTTAAAACACAATACATTTTCTAATAAAATCTGTTTTACAAGGACCAGGCTTCCCGGTAACTTGGCAACCAAACTGTACACTGAAATAACTGCAGACTTAGTTATGAGTTGACCGGTTCAGCAAATATACAGTTAAGTAGTAGCCAAAGAAAAAATGTCAACAGTTACATACCGGGTCATTGGAGTTATATAGCACGCTGTATTCTATATGTCCATTGGGTCCATCATCGATGTCAGTGGCTCCATTTCTTCCTGAGAAGCCGGTAAATATGGTTGTTCCCACTGGGGTGAGCTGAAAAAAATGTGACGAAAAGCCTCAACTTCCAGTTTGTTTTGTTGTCGGTCATAGCCACTCTGCGCCATTAGCCCAGTAATTTTTTTAAAAAGCCAAAATGGAACCGACAGCCGAGGTCTTAGCTGAGGGCTTATGCTGACTAAATGAGTAAAAATAATAATGAGAGTCAAGGGGGGGTTGGATGTCCACGGCACGGAGTGCTTTTGTGCGCTGCGATAACACACTGGACCTCGAACGTATAGACACACAACAGCGGAGTCAAAGAAGGCAATTGAACGCAACACTTCAGAGGAATTATTGGCTGGATCGACTGTAGCAGGAGGTTTGCGAGATGTGGGGTTGGACGGGGGGACTTGTACAATGAACCAACACAGCTTGAATGCACTCATGTCAAATACAGACAAAGGTGCAAGGCACTTTGCCAGAAGAAAATCAGGATTAAGAAACTGTCCTGGAGCGGAGGTCATAACTATTATTTTTTTTACCATGAAAGAATAATTTTTACTAGTCAAAATGTCACTAATTAGAGGGGGACTTTGAACCCACTCCGTTAGAAGGGTGAGGAAAATGACATCAAGAGTACATTAAATGAAGGGAATTAAAAAGTTTTTTTTTTAAAAGAGAAGTCAGACATTTTGATTTGAAGTTTGTATTTTGGTGAAAATTGAATTGGGAAGTTCATCCAAATAAAATAATCTTTCAGACAGATGAAACGCCGAAAATGTTCGCTATGGATTCCAACAAGTGTTGCACCGATACCGATTCCGACAATCAGCCGTAAAGTGATTGCTATAAAGGCTTGGTCTTGTGTTTCATTGATGGAAAGAGGAAGAACAAATGTTATTGTTTAACTCTTTGGTGTTCCTTGACAGCACTAGACTTCCCAATAATATTTTTCATTCGACGTGAAGATTGCAGTGATAGTGAAATAGACCTAAAGTTCAGAGACAACCATGTAACATCAGACGTTTAAACAGATGATTCTAAACATCGTTTAAAACACAACACAAACACACAGAAAATTTACCTTAATCTGAACATTGACTCCATGTAACTGTGGTCAGTGTATTTTGAACATGAAATTGGATGTAAAAGATTATCATAACAGGACCTCCAAAAAATTCCCACAGACTTATGGCTGTAACTGAACGGGAAATAGTTGACTTTTTGTTTAGAGGTAGTCGTTTTGGCCAATTCCAGGGTTGTACTATGACTGACTCCCACAATGGGAATGACCGATCAGAAGCAGTTTGCTCTTCTTCATTCTTGAATTTGCTTCCATACTACTAGTACTTGTGGCAATGAAATCCAAATCACACCAGAGTTTTAAGTCACACTGCTGCATCAAATTGTTGTTCCTTACCTCATTGATCGCCACGTAGTAACGTGGATGCTGAAATCGCGGCGTGTTGTCGTTCCGGTCCCTCACCACAATCCGGACCTCGTGCAGGATGACTGTACCGACCAGCTGGTTGGTACACTGGACTTGAACCACAATGGTGGTGATGTAATTGGGAGGCTGAAAGAAAAAAAGCATGAATTCAGAACTTTGTTGTTATTTTGCCTTGGGTTGTCATAATCCAATGCACAAACTTATTTTGTTTTCAAGCCAATGTATATTCCTAAATTCAACACTCCCGTTACATCTTTCTGTTGTTTAAGAGCGTCCATTTTCTCTTAGTACATATTGTAAAAGTATAGACATAGTGGTACTGCTTTACTAAGTTGTTTATACACAAAATGTATTAAATTTTCTACTATGAGTTCTAATTTTAATTCAAAAAACATGAGCCAAGTTTTTTTTTCCAGTATGGTTGAGAAAAAACACGTTGCTAGTTGTCCATTCAATTTTGATCAACTGGCCATCTAATGTCGGTAATGGCAGGTAATATATTGCAACAAATGTGGCAAAATATGCAGCAGTGCTTTCTTGTCATTTTTATAATCCAATGAGTGAATTCGTACACCTTCACTGTCACCGATAATTGCTTTTTTTCCCCTGTTGACCATTTAGGTATAAAGGATTTAATTAGTCCTAAATTGCAATTGACTAATTGAGCCTATCAAGCATGTCAGATTTGATTTATGACCTCTCTTATCTGTCCGTTAACTTGAAGTAGGAAAGATGGATGCCATAGTGTCGAAAATGAGGACAAAATACTGAGAAATTTACTCTTAGTTGCCAAGATAGTTTGTGTGTGCGTTCAGGGGATAATTCAATTAATTTAGGTTCTTTCACTTTAAAAACTTTTAAGTATTGGAGCAATACAAATACTATGAATGCAAAAAAAAACTAGAGTGGAAATTCAATTTTCAATTATATATCGTATAAGATTTAAAACACATTTTTGCTTTTAAGTAGAATAAAGAGAAAATAAATAATTATATTTTTTGTATTTAATGTTGCAACTTAACCATAGGCTATTATCTATGGTTTTCAAAAAAGCTTCTTTAATGTGCAATGTGAGTAATAAGTTTCCTATTTTCATATTAACCCAAAAATCATTTTCTGTAATTTTTAGAAATCTTAACTTTAAAATAAAGCATTTAAAATGCTTTAATTTCTCTTCCATTTGTTATGTCTTTTATTTTTATAAAAAACAAAGACATGCATGGTATGCTGATTGGACACTCAATTGCCCCTAGGTATGAGTGAGTGCGAATGGTTGTCTGTCTGCTTGTGCTCTGCGATCGGCTGGCCACCGATACAGGGTGTCCCCCGCCTCTGGCCCGAAGTCAGCTGGGATAGGCTCCAGCACCCCCTTGGACCTTAGTGAGGATAAAGCTTTGTATTCACCCAATGCTTTTTGATGTACTCTATACCCTATTTTCCACACTATAGGGTGGAACTAAAAGGTAAATTTAATCAAAATCCAGCAGTGCCCATTATAATCCAATGTGTTTTATAGATTGATCAACATTGGTTGATCATTGTATCCAATTCCACTTGGCACAGCTCAATTTAGTTGGCACATTACACATCTCCAAACCACTACTACTATTACTACTATTACAGCTCCATCTGATGGATGTATAAAACAATATCCTACTACCACGACCACCACCTATCACCACCTTTGCTACTAATACTGCATTTTATAATCCGACACGCCTTATATGTGCAACACATTTTAAGATAGGCCATTCATTGAAGGTGCACTTTATAATGCAGAAAATAAGCTTTGTTATTGAAAATTCAGGCAGTAATGCGTTAAAAGACACAAACACACAATCCTATTTAAGCGGCCAAGCCCACACAGCTATTACTTTCCATTTAAAGTAGTCTTCATTTTAGTAGCTCCCCTATATTTTGGGGGTTAAAGAATTAATGACCCCAATTAAGAACAGGCCAGGATTATGAGGAATATAAAAAGAAGCACAAAGATGAAATCGTGCTTGTTATTTACATATTGGAGGCAAATTATGCAAAAGTTTCTTACATCTCTGTCCAGAACCCGGCCAGTACTGTTAAGATAGAGCCTCTGACGCGTTGGTTCCAGTATGACCCAGTAGTCATAGTTGTCCAGTAAAGTTAACCAGATGGTTCGGCCCGGGTCCTGCGCACGTCCATTGATCTGCATGTTTTCCACCAAAACAGTGCCTGAAAAAAAATGGAAAGTACAATTAGGAAGGGTGGCAGGGTAAAGAAGGGTATTCATGTTTTAGTCCCGTTGACAATGAGAGATGTCCACTCATGTTGGGTCCAATGATGTTCGTTAAATGTTTTTTTTCCACAAGAAGACGTCCATTCTAACCCATTTGAACTGGGAGGCGCTGGCAGCGAATACATATTTGTTCATTCGCAGTGAACGAATGTTCAATTATTTGCTGCTACAGTAATCCCTCAAATATCGTGGTTAATGTAGACCAGACATGGCCACGATAATTGAAAAATCGCGAAGTAGGGTCATCCCTATTATAACTTTTTTTCTTCTTCAGTGCTGAATTCTATTAGCAAAACTGGCTTCTGCTTATGAGTTTCAGCATGGATTTTCACATTTTTATGAACTTTAAAAAAATAATATTTTTTTTCAATAATTAATAGCAGAAAAAATCGTGAAGTTGTGAATTTGCAATAAGTGAAGACGCGATAATCGAGGGATTACTGTACAACTCCCAGTTCAAATGGATTGGACGTCTAGAATTGTTAATGATAGACAATGAGTTAACAGCAATAGAATTTAAATCAAATTGAATCAAGTCGGGCTGGCAATTATTGAAGATACTTGGTTGACAACAAATGATTAATTGTATAAAGTTCGAAGAGCTCCCCTTTTGCCAAAATGAAGGTCCTTAACTCAGTGTAACATGGTTTCTTGGTACCAAATTGAATATATTATGATGACAAAGCAGTGACTTAGTCTAGCTTTTTAAAGTGAATCTCCTCAACTCACACCTAAATGATTCATTATATGATAAGGTAAAGCACAACAATATATGTTGGCGGAAAAGTATTACTTTTGGTAAAATAAAGCTTTTCAACTCAAGGTTCCCCGGAAATGATTATATGACGGCAGCAAAGCACTGCTTTGGTCAAAATAGAGCTCTTCAACTCAGTTCAGCATTGGTTCCTTGGCACCAAAATGATATGACTGTGGCAAAGTACTACTTTGATCCAAATAATTTTCTTTAAATCGCTTCAACGTGTTTCCCTAGCACCAAAATCATTATCTGATGGGGTCAAATCACTATCTTTATCAAACTGAAGCTTCTCAAACTTGAGGCAACAAGATGCTAACAACTGCAACAAAGAAACATAAACATAGGAGCATTTATTGGGAAGGGTTCTTGTCGAAAACCCTTAGACTCGCTTGCTTGAAGGCGGCCAGCACATTGACGGTCACGCAAACCTTGTAATTACTATTGATTGAACTTGGCCACTAGACTGCCACCTTCTAAGACGACCCTTCCATCCTCCTCCGGCTGTTCATCACAAAATGACTTTTTTGGCGTGATTAGTACATGAATGGAAAAAAATGCGACTAACCACAACAATGAAAACAGACAAAACATCATAATTATATTTTGATATATTCCCAGTAATGCTGGAAAGCAGTTATTTAAGTACTTGCCTGACTGTGCTCAACATGTAAACACAATCACAATACAATTATATGTAATACTTAAGTACCATTCAGCAGGACATTCATAACCTGCAATCAAGCAATTATTCTTCATTCTATTCAAAATGAATTCATATTTTTTCCGAGGTGCAGTTGAATGAACCAAACGAACCCTTTCATGCATGAATGATGTTTTTTTAATTACATTTATATAGGTGAGTGTTTTGGAGACCCCATTAAACATTCAATTTTAGTATTAGTGTCGCCCGCAGAATTTTTTCATGGACATTACAAAAGTCAGTTTTGGATCATATCTGACTTCCATACTAAAATATAACATTTCCAGCAAAGATATGGATGACATCAGTTCTCATGGCCAGTCTATGAAAGCAACATGTCTTCACATAGCAACCATTGACATTGGCCTAACTGCTGTCAACATTATACACGAGTCGAGTCAACTATTGAATGCACTCATTATACATGGAGTCATTTAGAGCAGAGAAGAACAATTCAGCGTATCCACGAAATTTATGGCGCACCAGAGACAAACAAGGAGAGAGACGAGTTTGAACGACACCTGTGAGGATTGAGGTACTGGAGATTTAATGCACTTTTACGTTTCTGTGTGCACATAGATTTCCCCACATAAAGGGGTCGTATAAACGTGGAATTAAAATAACAGTAACACGTGACTTTTGCGTAAAATCTTTGCCATTTAAACGCAACCTAAAAGCCATCTATTCCCAGCAAACATTTATTTATTTGTCATTCCTTTCAAATCCTTGACATAAATGAATCAACTTGTGTGTTTGGACAATAAACAGCATTGGTTTTACGCAGTATACTGCCAAGAAAGTTTCTAAAAGAAGCAATTACATAGGATGCCTCTTTTATCACCTGGCTTTCTTTTGATTTGGTTGTCCTGAGCAGACTTCTTTGTAAGAAAAAGTAACACCTGCATGACACAATCAAGTTTTGTGCAGCAGACGGCTAATAGGATTTTTGGGATAGTTTGTAATGGCCAGACTGCTAACGTCTCCTCTCGCTTCCAAAGTTGTATATAACAGGGACCCACAAGACATACTGATGTGCAAACTAAACACATTTTGCCAAAAATTAGGAGTGTGTAGAGTCTTTATATCCACTGGGAAAGCAGTTCCAATTTTGCCAATTTTACACTGGTGAGTCACATACCTGCAATTTTTCTGTCATGCCCCTACAAGTCATAGGTTGAGCTTACAATTCTGGTCAAGTCGTTGGCAGAACTTTATGACTTCTGCACATTTATCTCACAGTACTAGCCTTTGTTGCAAAATCAGGTCACTGAGGACAGAGGAAAATTTAGTGCAGGCAACATCTGCTTCCCTGAGCAATTTCAAAGCAGCACACTTAACTCATACACTACCATTGAGAGTGATTGACTTCACATAGGTACATTTGAACTGTGATGGTTGGCATTGAGTGATCTTGTTTCTTTTTTTATCGTCGATTTTTGCTGTGTTTACTTTTCCTTATAAATTAATTGTTTTATTGTCGGTTTATATATTTTTCTCTGACTAAATTGTTTTCCACATACCTACTGACGAAAATGTTGGTAACATTCAACGGTGCCCACAAAAAATCTCCATTGGCTCTATATGTATTCAATTAGGAAAATGTTGTTTTTGCCTTTAAAATATTATTTTGCATAATTTCCAACATTCACATAATTACTGATCCCATTTACACCACTTGACTAGCTAGGCTTGCCCCAAGAGTGTTGTAAAATGGCAGTTTTTTATGTGCACTATGCTTGCCTCAAATTGTATTTCAGTATTTGCAGTAAGTACTGAGCTGTAAAAAAAATGTCAAGTGCTTATCGGAAAATGAGAGTAAGTTTTCAATAAGTTATTGTAGACATACCATTCTCCGACTACAGACTTGTTGCAGTTATTACTTGTGAGTGAGTGGAGAATTCTTAAACCAATATTTTTTCTCAAGTAGCATATGAATCAGACAGGAGGATTTGACGTTGCTATACAAACTAATAAAATTGGGATGCGTCTTGAAAACGTAATTAAATTCTATGGCCTAAAGTAGAAAAGGTCAGGATTGTGCTGCACTAGTATCCGGGGCCTTTCGCAGCTTCCAATTCAGAGACGTCATTTTGATTTACAGCCTGGAGCCGCTCTATTGATAATAAATGTCAGACAGACTTTGCCGCTTCGGCGAGAGTTGTCTTGAAAGACATCCAAAGTATCAGAACAAGCTGTTGTTATTTTACTAATAGGTCAGTGTCTGTGGTGTGGAAATTATGAAAGTTATATAGAAGAGTTTTGAAACAGATCCTTTTAGGTAAAAGTTGGACAGCACATGTGAAAAGGGGCATTCAATGACCTTCCCAAGTACATAGTAGCGAAAGAAAAACAACACTTGTCCTCATGATACAGGAATGACTAAGTAGTCACCGGCTACTCTAGTGAACATCCCAAGTGGTAAAAATAGCATCCGGATAAAATTCCATTAGAGCCTCAATTTGGCGCGCCGTTTTCACACGATGAACTCGGCAGTGCTTCATGTCAAGAGAGTTTAGTGTTTTCAGAAAGAATGTCAGACAAAATGCTTTTTGGAGGGTGCAAATGTGAAGGAAAACAACTGAAAATAAGTCGACCCTGTAGGCTGTACCCCTCAACAAATCAAGGACTACCAAAAACAATACATTAACAATGAACTTGTAATTATTTTGGTATATTTAATGCAAAAGTAAATAAGATGAGTTATGTTTTTGACAATGGCAATGACAACATATTTTTCCTTCCACTACAAATTCATTTTGCACAACTACAAGTTACCTTATCCCAACTATGCACCAAGTAGATCACGCTACAAGAAAAAAAATGTTTCTGCAATGAAGGGATTTTTTGCTATAGCTCCAATCTGATTGTGCGCTACAACATGTTGCCTTTAACAACTACAAGTTGCACTTGCTGGAACAACAAGTTCATTTTGCATCAAAATAAGTCAGTCAGAATCAAATTTTGTACAAGAAAACTGTCTCCACAATGAAGTCATTTTTATACAATTACAATTAAATTTCATCCCGGAGTGCATGGGTGGGTTTTCTCCAGGTACTTAAGTATTTTCCCACATCCAGCGAATACATTCTAGGCTGATTGAACACTTCAAATTGTCCGTAGATAGGAGTGTGTGCGCAAAAGGTTGTCTCATTGTGCCTGTGTCTGTAAAAAGCATACCGAGTCACTTTAGTCATGGAACTCATCTTTTGTGTATTACGTTTAGATTATACTGTCCCCTAATGGCCAATACACAGGCATCCCATCAAATTTGTACAAACAGATGTATTCTATTGACCCTGACTAAAACCCCACAGAAATGAAGTCACTAGCGCCCCTTGGAAAAACTGAGAAAACAACCCTTGATAATCATTTTGAACAACTCCTGCTGGAAAAGTACACAAATGAAACCCAGATGGAAGCAGGTATATGCAACAGATGGATGATGCTAAACAGCCAAGCTTGCCTCCCAAAACGAGTAATGTGGGCAGAACACACCAGCGAGATTAGCTGCTTTTGCGAGGTTTTGTTTTGTGGCTGCAGAAAGCATGAAATAAACGAGTAGGATTTCCATTGAGAACTGTTTAAATGCACATAATGAGTCCAGTGAACATTACAAAACCACCTCTTTCTCCCAAGGATGTTGAGGATAAGCTCAAATTGAATTATGGGCAATTACCCGGGCCATTTATCCACACAATACAGCATAATTGTGCTCCTTTTATTTGCATGCATATTCAACAAAAAAAGACACCTTGCAGGATAATTAAGGTCTCGTCCACACCGAAATACATTACCGCCATCCACAGCAAAATAAATCGAGTTATCGGGAGCCACGAGGCATTTAAATTAGTCTTTCATTGTTAGTAGTAGGCGGCCCAGTGGACGAGTAGTTAGCACGTAGGCTTTACTGTCCTGTGATCGAGAGTTCAATCCCTAGTTCAAATGTGTCAAATGATCCTTTTCTAAACAAGTTTATCACTGGTATCCGCTGAATTTGAAGTGGGAAGGGCTGACAGTGAATGAACGTACGAGGAAAAGAAAAATATGATGAAATATTATGTATCATTATGACCAAAATGTACCCACCAATTAGTGTAACATGAGTACACAACCAATCCATTTGGAATGGACGTCTAGTGCTGCTGATGGCAGCCAAACGGTTAACCAGTTTATGACCAATCCATGATTATTATTACTTAACAGTCATGTGATAATGCAGAGATCTAGTATTAAAAGAAAAAATATTTAAAACATGGTATTTCTGCAGTAACGACACCGGCCAATACCACACACCCGGATATGGGAATTGACAGCCAATGGTATCGTATCACACTATTTTTAAAAAAAAAAAGACTTACCCCCGCGTTCTTACTTTGCGCTAATCCACTAGGAGCAGGTGTTGCGCGCTAATCCGTTTTTTCAGATCCCCTCTAATTACATATTGATGACCACGCAATCATCCTATCAGGATGTGATCATACAGATTAACACACGGCGCCTGCAAATAGGGGAACTTGTTCCATATTTAATGAGACACCTGGGTGAAATGATAAGAAGCTCGATAAACAGTGCGTCAGTCGCATTGTCATGTTCCCTTTTTCACTTTTTTTCTACGTGCAAACCTGTCTCGCCGTATATTTTGCAAATGAAGCACATAAGAGGTTGTTTTGCTCCACACAAGCAAAACGGGCACTTCAAAGCCAGCTGTCTGCACCCTACCTTGTTTATGTACACTTCAGAAAAACAAGAATATGAAACAATATTCAGATACATGCATAGGATAGGATAGAACAGATGAATTAACTAATTGCGTGCCATTCACAGCAAGACACATTAAATCCATTTGAACTGGGATAGCTGGCATTGCATGATCATTTATTGGCGGCATTGACAGCAATAGACATCCAATTCAGATAGGTGGAATGTCTATCACTGTCAGAGTAAAGTGTATTAAAAAATAGTCTCTCGACGATAGAATCTGCAAATTTTCACTTAAACTAAGCTACCATTTTGACTCCCACACTGTATTTTTCATTGTCTTCTATATGCAAGTGTTAAAACTAAATAAACACACTAACTCTCATGGGCTCTTCAGAGAATATATTTAAGTTGATGCTGAACAACAAAGTGGGAGAAGTTTGTTTTTCCCTTCCAACGATCTGTGCTCTTTAGTTTTTTGTTATCGACAGTTGTATGTGACGAAATTCCTTTTCATTTAAAAACACAAAAATGGTTGACACTCCCTTTGACAAGACCTTCTCTTGTTTTGTTGTTTTCCCCTTTGAATTTTTTGGTTTTATTCCTTGTTTTGATTTAGAAAGGTTTTTATTTCTGACTTCAGAGAAAGCCTGAGCAATAAGGAGGAGATCTCGCTGTTGAGGAGTTCAAATGACGCACGCCATGGTTAATTTATCGAGGCCGTCGCTTCAGGTGCGAAACATATACGCGCCTAAAAGCCTTCTATAGGCTCCTTTTTGTTTATGCTGCCAAGCAAATAATGAGATAAGCAATTTAACAGATAACATCAGTGGATTTCAGCACGAAAGGATAATTTGCTTGATTAGGTCTCATAAACCAGGTTGGGTTTTCCAGCTCTTATCTTGTCTCTGCAAATTTTTTGATTTGTATCTACCTACTGCCCCCAGTACACGCCGTCCGCGAAAAGCAAACGAGTAAAATTATTTGAGTTTGAGAGAAGTCCATTTAGGGCCTAGATAATGAGTGCATTTGAAGGCCAACAGGCGATTAGCTCATTGGCTTCCACTGATGGTGCGAGATTATTGTCTGGGCATTTATATACGTGTAGACGAAGAGAGATTTGAGGTGGAATTTGCCTTGATTGCAGTTTTATAAGATTGCAAGATGCCATTCAAAAACAGTTTGATATTGATGTGTTTTATTGCAACCTATATTATAAAACTAAATGCAGAAGAGAAAATACAAATATGTATCCTTTTCCGAACTCATTAACTGCCAACATAGGTCCTATATTATGAGTTGTGGTAGTACGAAGGAAATTGACCTTGAGAGCGCCTATTGAAGGCAAGAATACCCAATTTTATTTAACTGGGAGGGGCCGACATCATTCGATCAGACGCCCATCCATGTAAGAAACTTAAAGACACTCACTTGATGTCTTTCCCTACTTGACTCGGGAGTGCCCAGAGTTAAATCCGACCTCATGTCATTAAAATGGCACACTGGGGTAAAAGAGAGATCATTATTACCAGGCAACCTGTCTTAAAAGGCCTCTTTTTCCCTTCCACAGCAGATGGCCACTGGGTTATCTTGAGTATTCAAAGGTCTCCAGGCAGTTCTGAAATCTAACTAGTTGAAACAATTAATGAGATGAGGTGGATATCCGGATCGCCACAGACTCGTTATCTTCTCCTCAATTTCCTCCCATCACCAACACAATTAGGCTTCTTCTCGCTGATTATTACTTGAACTTTGCATTTTTACCTGCTTACAGACTGTAATGTTGGTATTATTCTTTTTTACTTTAGAGTTGTAATGAATGCTGACAAGAATTGGATTACGCTGGGTAAGTATTTTTTGTTGTTGGTGTTTTTCTTTTTAATGGTGGTTTCCTAATTTTGATGCAGAATCCAAAACATATTCAATTTTTTTTCAGTTGCTGTTTTCTTAAGAAATATGAAAAATACGATACTCAACATTTTAAAGGGTGACTAGTTTTGGACATTAAAAAACATAATTACTAGTTATTTAGTTAGGATTATCTTATTATTTCGTTTACATGAATATTACTTATTTGTTTGTAAATTAATAGCATGAGAGTTAAAACAAAAATGACTGCTCAACTCTTTGTTAGGCAAGTAACAATGTTTGCTATTACAAAAAAATTCAAATATTAATTTAAGAAATTTTAATCTTAAACATTTTGTTAATGAAAAGTTCAATAAGTAAAATGTGAATAAAAACAGATCATCAAAAAAGATAAAAATAATTCTACTCATTATATAGTTTAGAGCTGAGAATGAGACTACTTTTTACTTTAAAAATGTTAATTTCATTTCATCTCATTTTCTGAACCGCTTCATCCTCATTAGGGTCACGGGGGTGCTGGAGCCTATCCCAGCTGACTCCGGGCCAGAGGCGGGGGACACCCTGAATCGGTGGCCAGCCGATCGCAATAAAAAATTTAATGTTATTGATTATTATACATTTTTATAAGGATTTCTTAATAAACATTATAGTTGATTCCAATTAATTTGCATCTTCCCCCTTCTAATTTTTTTGCTTGTTTTATGAAAATGTTCAAACAAGAAACAGGCTGGGATTCTATCACCTTCAATGGAGTAACGAGTCGCATTTGTTCCCAAGGCAACCACTTCCCAAATTGTAGCCATAATTCTTAACCCATTGGCAACTATTGATGGCGCTCGATGGCGAATCCATTTGAAGCGGTAGGCCTAGCAGCAAAGGAACATTTGTTCCTTTGAATATCTACTAGTGATACACTCATTACAATTGACAGCAGAAGATAGATTGGACGCATGTCATAGTCAAAGGCACGGTAAGTGATAATGCCCATGTGCATGCAGTACGTGAATTCCCAACAGCTCGTATGGACACATTTTGGGAAATAAAATTCTAACAAAAGATTGATTTAGTTGTTTATTTTCACACCTAAGAGCTGAGCGGGCCCTCCCAGGTCTCAGCTATTCTTAATCAAGCAATTAAAAAATCAATTTTCCGTAATGTATCCCCTCTAATTACGGTCTAAATATGCTACATTAGGGATGCAGGGACCATTAAATAAAGAAAATGATTATTAGAGGAACGTAGACGTTACTACCTGCATTGGAAGCTAAACAGTTCATTTCATATGTGGACGGTCAGTTCATGTAAATATCGGAGATGGTTACCTTGGAAAAACATGGCGACAAACATAATTGGCCAAATCCCTCTACAAAAACGGTCCTACTGTTCAAAGTAAATTAACTCATTGGCTGCCATTGACGGTGATAAATTTCATTGAACAAAAACGACAATGAATACATTTCGATTCCACTGACGGCATTAGATAATTAATTTGTTAGAACTAAGAGGACTGATAGTAAACAATCATGTTTCAATGCCATTGACATGATGGCCGTCCAATACATTTGAACTGGGAGGCGCTTGCAGCTATTAAATTAAATGACATGGAAAAACTGATTTTTTGTTGATTATACTAAAAAAATGGCTCAATTTGCAGTGCCAGGTCACACGTGTGTTAATGGAAGATAGCAGTATCTTACAATAGCATACTGTGGAGTTTGTACAGTATGGTGCTTTCAATTTACCTTTCTGCGTGCGTGCGTGTATTCATGCCTGCGTGGGTGGGTTTTGCGCTAATCCTTCGCTCATAAAGTACTCATTTACCTTTCGGCGTCTTTTTATTTTCCTCAGCGAACGCGATGAAACGACCTGCCGTCCGTCCTCGCCGTAATGGGATGTAAAACAGGCCGAGGCGACGTTATTGGCCAAAGCAATTATCCCTCTAAATGTCTTTCATCTGGTCTTGGGAGAACCGGTGGCGCACAATAAGGGTGCGTCCTTGTGCAGGCCTTCCGTAATCACCGATTTTAATACCACCGTAAAAAGGAAAGCAAACACAATCACCTGAGTGTAATTATTGTAATCCCACCGGTGGATTGCTTTGGAGTGAGTTTGCTCACCCAAATTGTTTTCACTTTTATTTCACTTTCATTGCAGAAACTAGGGAGGCGATTTGTTTCAATTGTGTGGGAGGGATAGTTGATTAATTGTGTCTTGCAGGTAAATCGGAGTGCACCACTTGCTCGCAGCCTGTTATTATTATTTTTTTTAACTCAATGGCTAAAGTTCAACATGGTGTTGTTTCAGAGAAAAGGGCTCTTTTAAACTAATGGTGCAACCCAGGCATGTCCAAACTGCGCCCCACTGCCCAGATTCTATCAGCCCGTAACAAATTAGGAAAATATCTTTCAGCACGGCACACATCAGCTAGAATTTAGTCTACGTTCTGTCACATTTCTCAGTCTTAACACCAGATGGTGCTGATATAGAGGAGTATATGGAATATATACAATAAATGCGACAAATAGGGGGGGAAAGAAAAACAAGAGGTGAATGATCCAAATCAAAACACTGCTGTCCATCTGATATAGTCTGTGTCATCCAAAATTATTTTTACCTAACCGCCACAGTTGAGAAAAAAAGTTTTAATTGGATTCCATAGAAAATGCATGCAAGGCATTGTTTGACCCACTAATCAAAATTTTGATTATTACAAAAACTACTACTACCACCACCACCACCACCACCACTACTACTACTACTACTACCACTACTACTACTATTACTACTACCAGCACCAGCACCACCACTACTACTACTACTACTACCACCACCACTACTAGTACTATCACCACCACTACCACCACTACTACTACTACCACCACTACTACTACTACGAATACTACTACCACCAGTACCACCGGTACTATTACTATTACTACTACTACTGCTACCACCACCACCGCTACTATTACTATTACTACTATTACTACTACTACTACCACCACTACCACCGCTACTATTACTACTATTACTACTACTACTACTACTACCACCACTACCACCGCTACTATTACTACTATTACTACTACTACTACTACTACTACTTTCTTGAAATATTCAAAATACGTTCAACATGTAAATGAAACGGATTGGGTGCCTGCATTTTTTTGTTTTCTTGGGTTACCTATGTATTTAACATGTCTTTAATAAACCTTAACATTTAGCTGTACAAAAAAATAGTTTGAGTGTACACAAATTTTATCCCACTACCGCAAACGTGAACGCTTATTTTCTTTCAATCTGACAGCCTTAACAAGCTTCCCTGACTCAACCCACCCCCCTCATTAAACTCAGTTAATGCTAATCCCTCCAGGGGACGCACACAAACACACGCACACGCCTGTGCTATCAAGTGTGCCATGTTGCACACATACTGTATGACGCCGTGTAACACCATCTGCACATGTGGTTTGCCAGCCTGTCTGAAAAGGTAGCGTGCCGCCTAGGGTGGAAACGTGGCAGGTTATTACATACCGTTGGGGCTCTCCTCGTCAATGGTCACGATAGTAGCTGGGGGGCCGGGCCGGGAAAGTTTGCATTCTGTTGAAAGATGAGAAATAGTCAGTTTTGGTGACAATATATGTTAAGAAACTACAAAACAACAGCAATAAAACATGTAACCCTGTTTAATTACAGTAAAAAAAAAAACATGTGGCACATTAAAACTATTCAGCCTATAAATAACCGCATTACAAAATGGAAGGATGGAAGGATGTTCCAAATATTTGATTATTTTTGCCCAATTACTAAAGAATTTTACGTCAGTTAATTATATTGATGGCAGCCCAGCGGCCGAGTTGTTAGCGCGCCGCCTCACAGTTCTAAGGTCAAGAGTTTGATGCCAGGTTGGTCCTCACTGTGTGGAGTTTGCATGTTTTCCCCAGGCTTGTGTGGGTTGTCTTTGGGTACTCTGGTTTCCTCCCACATCCCAGAAACATGCAGGATAGGCTAGTTGAATACTCTAAATTGCCCTTAGGTAAGATAGTGAGTGTGAATGGGTGTCCGTGCATGGCTACCCATTCAGGGTGTCCCCCACCTGATGCATGTAGTTACCTGGGATAGGCTCCAGCACCCCCGTGACCCTTGTGAGGAACCTTGTGAGGATAAACGGTTCCGAAAATTAATTAATTAATGAATAATTAAATTATGTTGTGACTAGTAGTCGCCCAAACCAAAATTTATAGTAGGAATTGGATTGGATCTTCAAATAAAATAAACATTTATTTTCTTTTTTTATCGCTTCTTTTAGATCAACAACTTATTGCCTCATTTAAAAAAGTTTAATTGAAAAGACGTTTTTGTTTTCTCCAAATTTATTAGCTTCAGCTCCATTTATGGACTCACCCAAAATGGCTTACATTAAACTTGGGAGGTTTAACCGTAGAGTATATTATGTGTAAGTGGGGTGGAAAAAACACACAAGAAAACAGACTAATTGGAGTGCAGGTCGTACAAAACAGGCGACAGACATCAAGTGTGGACAATGAGACAGCGACAAGCAGGTCACAGCATTGGCGAAAACAAAACAAAAAACAAAAGTGGGGAATTTTACAGATGGAGATCACGTCGGGCAAGACGTGCAATGATGGGGCGGCAGACGGGGGTGGAAACTGAAAGAGAGGAGCCCTCTTACCCTCATATTGCCAGTCTGAAGAGGTTAGTGGAGCCAGTGAGAAGAAGGGCAAAATCATGAAAGAAAAGCATGAACATAAAGATCATTAGAAAGATGAGCAGTTATTAGAAGGAAAAAAGAGGCGAAACATTGGAGAAATGCATTATTGCAACACATTTACTCCTGCTACCAGGCTGATAGCGTCGTATGAGATAGAGGCTGCGTTAGAAACATGAATCAATTTCAACACTGGAGTGAAATCAGAATTTGGTGTTGCTTTTAGAAGGAGGGGACAGTTGTAAGGCCTTCTATCGACATGTTGGTTTTGTGGAAGTAGGCTGACATAAGTTAATGTCAAAGAAAAATGTTGGTTATCGGGGTTCGATTTAAACAAAAGCTGTGCTTTGACTCCAATATTATGCCTCTCGATGAAATCTAGTCTAAGTCTAAGAGGAATTTCATTGAGGAAAAAAGTGCTTTGCTACCAATTGTTGCAGTTGTTGGTGTTTTCAGTTATGTTTAACGATTTCCAAAGTCATGACGTTTTAATGAATAAAGATTGTGCTTGGTTTGTTGCATTGTGGTATCTGTTTTGAGAGTTGTGAAGTTGTCGAAAAAAAAGTAATGCTTGAGGACTATATTGGTTTTGTGGAGTGTTGTTGATCCAAGTTGGAGTTTCCTTTAGACAAAACTAGTGATTTGGCACCATTTTCTTGCACCTTGGTGTTACTATGTCATTTCACTATTTAGAGATAAACGTACTTTTGGAACAAAACCACGAATCCACCGCAGCCCTCTAGTATGGACACCCCTGGTGTTTGGAATCGTTTTTCCCACTTGAGGGTTTTTCTTATTTCCAGACAAAAATAGTCTTTAGGCACCACCTTGAGGCACCCTAATGATGAAAAATTACCAAGATGAGTAGTGCCTTACTACATTTTTTGTGGCTTTTGAGGGATTTGAAGGGGATTGTTTCGCACCATTGACATCGTACAATCCATTTGCACTGGGAGAGTCAAATGAGCAAATCATCCGTCTCGTCTTACATACGGGCATGTCACGTTAGAAGCCGTCAGCTGGTGGGTCAGCGGCACCGCATTACAGTTGCAGTTTACGGTTTCGCTAGCTCTCAACAACTGTGCACCTGTCGCAGGTACGAGCAGGTATAGCACCGTTACATGAAATATGCATGGCGATAGCATTTCAATCAAGAGCAAAGGACGAACGGACACTTAGACATCTAACTGACGTTTAAATTCCTTTGTTCAGAAGCGGCACGGATAATTCTTGGAGTACGTCCGTCGTTCCCACTTTGGGTAGGATGATAATTAGGCAAGCTTTCTACGGAAATGAAAGCGAACGTATTCGGTAATAGGTGCAAATTGAAGCCGCTAAATAGATAACTGTGGCTGAAGGCTGGAAGAATAAACAAGAGTCTGCATCTAAAATGCTGGTATGCTAATGTGGTCTGGAAATAGATGCAGCCTGAGTGGGGGGGTGCAAATGTGAGAGTCAGAAGTGGTGTTATGCTCAAGATCAAACTATCCCACTGAGACTAGATCGAAAAGAGATCAAGAATAAATACCAGGACCATCGAATTACATTTAAAAAAATGAATACATATATGATTTAGGTTGAGGTCATTAACAGGGATGATGGAATGCTCAAACAAATTTTTCAATGTATACATATTTTTTTATCAAGTAACACAGTATAGGGCTCACTTTTCTTTTCTAGGTCATGAGAATAAAGAGTTATTTATTTTTTATTCTTTTTAATTGTATTTTTACCTCCGCCAGTATCTGAAATCAATGGAAGGTGGGCGTTATGTATTCGGTTTGGTATGTCTGTATGTTTGTGTTGAAGATAACTGTTGGAATAATGATTCAAACCTTTTAAATCATTATTAGTAATATTTAATTAAAAAAGGAAAAACATCTTTCAACAAACTCTGCTTACAACTTGCAAGGAGATGCAATGTGACGCCGTCTTAGTCCCCAGTGCATTCTGACGAGCTGCATACTCTTCGGTACATTTAGCGGCACATAACCAAAACATTCAAAGGTAATCTGATTTAAACAATTGCCATTGAAAGAAAAACACCTGCGTAAGAATTTGCAGTATGAGCATAATAATTTCTTTATAAGGTAAACTGCCGGTGTCCCAGACAAAACAATTTATGAGTCCTTCGTAGATCTCCCAGTAAACAGTCCTTGGAGGGTGAGGTGTTATGTCAACAAGCTGGAGCCAGCAGGGTGACCTCGAGTTTGTCCCAGTCTTATACAAAAGTAATTAAAATGCCTTATTACTTATTAAAAATGCTTACAACACATATAGAATATTCCATAATAATTCTAACAACGGAAGAGATTATCATGAAACTTTCAGTGTGTCTATTAAATGAAAGGCATGAGGTGATCAAATTTAGGGGTCATGAGTTAAGAAGTCAGAAGGTTGATAATAGGAATTTCATGATAACACATTAGCCTATTTTAATTCAAATTTCCAGGGTAGGTCAAATGATGAAGAGGCGTCAAAGGTCAGAGGAAGAAGTAAATACAGATCAAAATAACGTATTGTAATCTCATTTCTTGAGGTCAAATACACACAATATTGTATCAAATAGATTGAAAAGAACAAAAACCAACAGTGGCGAATATCACAGAATTGGTGATTTACTTCACATCAAAATCATCAAAAGTGTCCTCAATTGGCCGTAGTTTTTTCTTCCAAATAGTTAGAAGTCTTTATTGGATTATGTTTATTATTTATTTTTAAGGCAGCCAAGAGAAAATGATAAATATGCCACAGAAAAAGAAAAAAAATTAACTCATCTGCTGCCTTTGGTGGATTGCTACAATGCCTTCCAGGTCCAAATAGATTGGACGTCTAGCCGCGCCAATAGCAGTGAATAAGTTGAGTACCGAAACGTGCACATTTAACGACATTGTATTTTAGCAATGGCCGTTTATTTATATTACCCAGCGTGTCTTGAAATATACGTGAATGTCATTCAGCAGAGCGCAGACTTCCGCCAAGGGCAGTCATTTGGCGCCGCGTCAGATTGTAAACCTTCTCATACACACAAAAACACATCTTGCATATGAATTTGGGCAGTCGTGAAAAACAATATGTGGTCCTTTTAGAGCAGATGCTGAGGGAACGAAAGGTATAAGCGTTATCACAAGTGCCCTAGTGACGATAAAAATAAAAAAAACTAGGATAATAAAAAAACAGACGGGATTCTTTCGATAGTTGCTATAGATCATTTTACAGATTAGTTGATAATTAGCCATATAAATCACGCTATATGCCACTGCAATTAAAGTTGTAAAGGAAATAAGATTGGAATAAAAGAATAGATTAATATGATGTAACTACAGTTTTTATTGCTTCCACAGCAAAAGCAGATTTTTGCATGAATTATTAAATTAGTGAGTCTGCTCTTATTGAAATCTACAGGTCTGATTTGTTCTTTAACATGTAATAAATTAAGCCAAAATTGAACATTTAAAAGAAGGGAGACTACTGTGTTGAAAAAAACACGGTAGTTCTCCTCCTGTCGTGGCAAATTTAAATGGGGCTCGTAAAGCGCCTTTTTAATTCTCTTTTGAGTTAATTTACTCTGCTAAAAGGACTTGTTACACCAACTTAACCCCAGTGCAATTTCAAACCCTAACGTTTGGAGACAGTAGTGTCATTTCATTTTGAATACATAATAAAACTAGGTATTAGTTTCTATGTGTTTTATGTTCACATGATCATTGGCGGAGTACATAACAAAAATACGTATTAGCTACTGTGTGGTGTATGTTCGCATGATCATTGCCAAGGTTAACATGTAGCTTGTTAGCCTCTGTCTTTACTGATTGAAATGCAACAATGGTATTATAAGGCTGCAACCCAAAGGAGGGCAGCATTGTGAGCCCCATTTTTTTTACCCTGCTTAGAGGACAATTTTTGGCAACCAGTCTTACTTGATCCTTTGATAAAGAAAATCAGTGAAGCCCTTAAAAGGTAATCCGCAGATGACATCCAGTGCAACAAGGCAGAGCAACGTTCACTTCTGGTCAGTGACATTTAGTTGTTTTTCCGAACAAAATGTTTCCTTTCCCCCCTACTCTTGCCATTCAATTGCGTGTTCTTTCCTGTGGTTTCAAATGGAAAAGTAACCTTTTTAAGCAAGCGATAAATCAAAAACCCTCCCCTGCAGAGGTGTACAAGTTAAAATACAAATGTTATCACTCGTAGACGTCCATTCAATTTGAAATGGGGGGTCTTGGGGGAGCTTGGTGTAACAAGTGAACCGTTGTTCATTTGCTATATTGGTCTATTTTTGTAATTAAAGTCAATAAATAATTTAGAAAATAAATAAAGAACGGCCACAAATAATAAGAAATGAAAAATAATTCTGAAAAGTATTAATGATTTTTGTGTCTGGTAGAAAAATATATAGATTTTGAAGAGTCATAAAGTCATAAAAAGTTGATACTGCCGAGAATAAGTGATATCAGTCAAAAAGGAAACAAACCATTTCTTGTGACCTAAAAAAGTAATCGAACAAAGCCTAAGGGTTTGAAAGTAACTTTTTCTAACAATCCATTAACTTGGCCAGTTTTAGACAGAGAAAACAACAGAAATAACGAGGATGGTCCAACCGCCAGTATTCATAGTAAACAGCCGTAAACGTTCATAATACAGCCGTAAACACCTTTTCCCTCTTATATAAAAAATGCATCCCGCCTAGAGGAATATTGCATTTGGGGAATTAACACTTTGGACAGGATGTTCTCAATAAGATGTCATACAAACAGGTTAACGATAGGACTAATCCACATGGCAGCATGTGGGAAATAATTCAAGAGGGAAATTAAGATAAAAACGAGGAAAAAGCAGCAATCCGTGCGTCGGCTGCTGGCGGGCAGATGGCAGGTCATGACAAACAAGCGCTGTGGCTTATATTTGGGGGGTGGGTGTAATCACAGGATCAGACATCAAAAGACTTGCGTTATTACAGGTACACTCCATTAGTCTTCTTTCTTAAGACTAATTGATTCGGGACAATATCGAATATCAAAGTGAAAAGGGGCTTGGTTTGACGCTCAAATGGAAAATTTGAAAATGCAGTTCATAGATAAATTGTATGGGAACACTTTCGTGCTTGTCAATAAACTCCTATAGATTTTATGGCACTTTCTATTTTAATCAGACAGTGCTGGGTCACTTCCTATTCATTCTGATTCACTACCTGGTTATTCTGGGTTACTTCCTGATGATTTTATGTCACTTCATGTCAACTCTGACTGCCATTGACATCTATCGGGGTCCATAGGACTGACACATGATCATTGGCAAAGAAAGAGTAGATGGAGTAATCTATTGAATAATTTGGTGTAATCGCTAAATTTGATAGGTTATTTAGGTAGTTTACTGTGTGGTGGCACCTTAGCTCATTTGCTGCTATGCCATTCCAAATGGATTGGACGTCTATTGCTCTCATGGGTAGCCAATTAGTGAATTAGCTCATCGTGGCAGATTGGAGCTAGAATTCTTTTCAACTAAAGAGATGTAATCATAACAGAATAAAGATATTGCTGGCAAGATTAGGCTTTTGATCGACTAATTCTTTTTAGTGTCGTCTGTTTGTTAGTGTCGGCCAAGAATCCGATCTATGACACAACAGGCAATTTGAGCTTGTTCCACTCTGTGGTGGATAAATGGATGGATGACTGCATCAGCTGCTATCGACAGTGATAGAAGACCATTCGTTCATTTGGTGCCAACCCCCCGACTTCAAATGAATTGGATGTCTACTAAACCCATTTGACTAAAAGAGTTAAAAATCCACTTTGGTTTTCGAGAAAGAAGTGGAATCAATTCCCACTTGGTGGCGGTGTGATTGTGAGTGCGGATGGTTGTCTGTCTTTCTGTGCAACCAGTTCAGGGTGTAGTCCGCCTGACTCTGGCATAGACTCCAGCACCCCACGACCCTGACAAGGTAGTATGTCTACAAGTGAGAAACCAATTCAAATACACAGCAAAAGAATGAAAATTGGACATCTAATGGTAGCCAATGCGTTAAAAGTAGTTCTTAAGGAAATCTTGCCCCAGAAAGGCAGGTGGAGATTTGTCTGGAGCATTGCTGCCCTTAATTTGGCAGTTTAACGCACTTGGCACCCACAATAAAGTGATCGGCAGGTCAGGAAGCGGCTGGCAGTTGCTCTGACGACCAATCATCGCTAATGGCCATTAGGACACATTAAACATTGTTTGTTTGGTTTTATTCTCTGCCGTGGAGGATTAAATCGATGTGACTGCAACTCACAATTCATCCGTAGCTTTACATTTTTTTTTCATATGGTTTTACGGCTTGAGAAAGAAACATGAATTCATCAATGACCAATCCTTGTTATATGATTTGGAATTGGTCCACATTTACAATGAACTGAACTGCTGCTAACCTAAGAAAATGAATATGTTGTTTGCAGGCGATGATCCGTGATAAAAAATACAATGTCAGTCAATTGGGCGCATGCAAGGCCGTATGATAATGCAGGGCGATGAGGGCATCTTGAGCTCTGTGTAAACATGTCATTTTACCTCGTGGCAAGCTGAGAGGATCATAAATAGTAGCGCAGAGCTCATTATTACATTTGCCAACAGGGTATGCCCTCAGTCATGTGGGTATTCTCTGTTTATATACTCATAAAGCATAACCACCATGAAAGTAGAGCGATTGTTTTGGTTAGCCATGTTATAAACATGTATATTTAATGGGCGGAAAATTTCTTAAAAAAAAAAAATCTAATTGCGTCACGGCTTTTAATTCATTCATTTTGAATAAACATCTTTTAAATCACTTTTTTTACAGGGAGGCCAATTAATTTCATTTCAAAACAAAACAGTAGCAAAGCAATTACCTGGGCAAAGACCTTAAAGATCTTAAGTCCCATTTGGAAAAAAAAGTGCAAATCTTGTTTCTTTAAATGCTCATTGGAGAGACCTTAAACTCCAAGTAACCTTATAAAAATTATTTTATACTCTTGTTGGTCCCTGGCCTTTTTTCGCCCATTTTGTGGGCAAATTATGTAAAGATTAACACAATGTATGTTAGGTGTGGGAACCTCTGGGTTACTCCAGATTTGATGCCATTTGCAATTATTATAACAATTATTGATGCACGGCAATTCAGGAAGTCAATTTACAATATTCTACGACACAACATTAAAGAAAAACAAGATTAATTGATTGGGTTTTTTTGTTTTTGTTTTTTCCACAGACGCAGACAATTTGTAAAAAGCTCTCCCTCACAGACTGTATATATTTCGGGCTGACATACTTTATTATTGCATGAGTGTCTTGACTCATTTCCTCCCCCTGACAACGACAGACATCCAATTCATTTCAAAGGAAAAGGCATGTCATTGAATGCTGCAACAGAGACTATTCTAATGGTAAATTTTGGCAGCAATCTGTTGGGTCCTTTATTTATCAATGTGCATAGTAAAATTTTACATGGAATTGAGCTGGCAATCTGTACGCTCGTGCGTCCAAGCAAGATTCTTTTGAAGGAACACAAGTCGGTCAACCTGCACAGATTTAAACACACTCGTTTCAGCAGATTGAAAGGCACGGCAGCTGCGTGCTGCTAATTGGTGGACGAGAGTGGCAGTGCAGCAACTTTTGTTCATTTCCAGCCAAAAAAGACTAAAACAAAAAAAAATGTGTAAAAGATAGTTTCAGACAGATTTGTATCAATACAAGAATTGTGCAATATAATATTGCAAAATATCTCAGAATCTTTTATTATTTTTAATTAATTAATCTGCATCTCTCTATAGAAGCTTTGTGTTTTGTTTCTGATCAGCAACAGCTCTTGGAAGCAAGACCTCCAATGCAGAGGAATCAAATCAGCCGCTTCCTCACCGCACGGCAAAAAATTGAATGGATCGATGCTAAGGCAGACAGCACCACATGGCTTCTTTTTGCATGCTGTCTCCACTGTTCCAAAGAAAGCTCAGACTTTTAATTGTCCATGGGTGTTTATTGTGAAGGGTCAAACTGGCAGTGCTATTGATTAAAGTATCAGATGGCGAAAGGTGCACATTAATTCCCACAGTATCACAATAGATCAAAAGATAGACAAGCGGATTTGCTTGTCTTCTACTTAGGCGTTTGTACGCCACCTAAATACATTTTTAATCACATTTAGAATAAATCCAGACTGCTAGATTCTCAAATTTGGTGGTTCTCAAAGTGTGGTATGAGTACAACCATTGGTAAATGTGCTCTCTCTAGTGGTACATAAAAGATTGACTGAATTAAATGTTTAAAGAACTTTTGTTAATCTAGTAGAGATCCGCTGTAGCCAATTGAAACATTTTTAGTAACAACCTTTTTATCTAAATACTAGTTGGCTGTCCTTGAGCACCCCCAGCCCGTCTGAGCGTATTAGTAGGTCAATTTAATATAGATATTTAATTGTTTTATATGAGGTATTATCATAATTGCCCTAATTAAATTTTATTTCATTGACCAGGCTAGCAAATTCTTAATGAGATACCGCACTACGTTTGGACAAAACCCAACGTTGCAATCACAGCACTGTCCATACGTGACGGCCTACCGAGAAGCTCCAGGTTTGGTCATTTAGGGGAACTCTGAGTACCTTTCTGCTCATCCTTTGCCCCCAGTGCTACCGAAGCTTGATTACAACCCAATGGCAGACCACTGTCAATTGAGCGCTCCCCATTTTTCTAAAGGCTGCTCTATCAAGACACAAGCAGCACATCTGTCCTCTAATCAGAAAATCCCTGAAATAGACAACCACTGCTGCTCAGAAATGTACAGAGAGTCACATGGCGGGAGCCTCCATAGAAATATCGACTAATCCACACATGACGCTCAGAAACCCGTAAAGCCTGGTGTGTGTTTGCATGCGGATTAAGCGTCTAGAGGGATTTAGGGGTGATTTAGGGGTGATGTATGGACACTGCGCATCTGGACAGAGTGCTCCGGAATGATGTTTGACCTTCCGTTGACGCTCGTTGAACTGTAGTCCATCTTTCCCAGCCACAGACGGTACTATACATCCAATTCAATTTGATTGGGAGGGATGGTCATCTTAATGGACAGTACTTTTTTGTATTTTTTTTTCTTCATCTTGTTTTTGGGCATTGTATTCAGGTTTTTAAATTATTTTAAATATCTTATGGGCTTCATTTCTCAATTTTAAGCATCTTTAACTTATTCTCTGCCATATAATTGACAGTAATAAACTTTTTTTTTTGTCCAGTGCCACTGACTTCGTTAAACGACTAAATGGATTGAAATTATACTTCTGTTCTGGCAGGCAAAGAGTTCTATATGAGAAAAAATTGAAGCTATTCACCGAGTAGGAAGGTCTATGTAATTCCTTGGTATACGGTCGATTGGTCGCCGGTCTTTTGGTCGCCGATCTTTTGGTCACCAGTCTTTTGGTCGCCCGGAAGGTTATTGATAATTACCATTTAAATTGTTGCTCAAATTCCCTAAATACAAACTGCGAATTACTATTTAGTCATACTTAATGCCCTAGTAATTATTAGGCTAAAGAAAAGCTCCACATTTCCCGGACTTTTATTGTTTTTTGTTGGAGAACTTGTTAAGACCCTGACTGACGTCCCTTCCTAAGGGGACAACTCATGTACATACAAACTCTTATACACTCACACGTCCGCTCAGTGAAACTGCTCATGGCCATTGTCGGCTTTTATTGATGCGTAGACCGTGTTGTTTTACCTTGTTTTGTTGCCGGTCTTTTGGTCGCCCGTTGTCGCGGTCGGGGCGACCAAAAGACCGCACACGAATTCCTCAGTTTCATCGTCATGAATAGCAGAATGGCAAAGTTACGGTTAAGTCTATCTAAAAACAGTTCATTTATGAAGCAACCTTGGTACCTCCAACACCCTTAATGACTTGAATTTTTTTTCTTTTTTTTTATCCGAAACATGTTCAAATATGTAATTGCCCTTAACTCAATTCTAATCATATCAGCAGTAGCGCAAAAGGCTAAAATGTGCCTTGTGGTGGGCCAAGGACAGAGATTTACAAGCGAGAAGACGCTGTATTGAGGGTGAAAAAAAAATCTGCCCAGTTAAACCAATATGGTTAGACCTTAAGAGCTCACATGGGCAATAACAGCCTGACTGACCTCATAAGTGCAAGAGGAGTTTGCGTTTGATTTCATTATAGGCCACACTAAAAACTTGTTAGGTGGCATGCTGGAAAAATGGCAAAATGTCACCAAATGACATCGCACATAACAAATGTGCACACTTGTGACAGGGTTACATCATTACACTTTTGGAATGGCAGGTGCTTTTGTTGGGCAGGAAGCATTGCTTCTCTCACACAATAATATTGGATGGCAGTGAAGCGAAATTACTAATAAAATTGTTTTCATTTGCATATGCTCTCCAGTTTTCTGTCAGGCAACAAGAAAAGCATGAAATTGCTGGCCAAGCACAAATTAAACTCCCACATATGCGGCAGAATTACAAAAATGAAGACATGAGTAAAAAAAAATTAAAAACACAATATTATTAGCGAGAATGGATGTGGTAATATAATGAGAATTAGTCATAATAGTTCAAATCCCATGAAACTGATGACAGCCAATGGAAAAAAGCGAATTAACCGAAGTTCAACCCTCCCTGTTCAAATGGTTTGGACGGTTGCGAGCAATAAACTCATTACAGCAGGAGGATGTTTTGACACCACACAATTGGACGTCTATCATTATCATCTCGGGAAAGTTGACAAACGCTATTTCTTGATGGCAGTATGAATAGCTGGTGTCCATCTTTGGTAAGGTAACCAGCATTTGGAAGCTAGATCTTGAAAAATTCATATTTCTCAGTATCAAGTTATTTCCGAGAATGCCATTCAACGGCTGTATCGCGACTGATAACAGTATTGTTGTAAGTGCAACACTCAGAGGATGACTGTCCACTTTTTCTACATCGGCCCGAAACGTTGCTCACACAAGCTAATGTCAAAGCACGCACTATAGCCATAATCATCTCTTCACCGTGACCAATCGGTGGCAGCCAGCCGGCCAGCGCTCTATCATAAGTTTCGGTGCTCTTACCGTCAGTGTCCTGGCCCCAGACAGCGTTTAGCCACGACAGGACAGCCATTCCCGTCAGCAGCCATCCGATAAAGCGGCGGCCCTGGCGCATCTTCTGTCAAGCCTTATTGCCTGCCAACCTAGAAGAAGAAAAGAGAGATTTTTTTCATTTGCCTCTCATGCTCCCGACCACACACAAACGCCTCTCCATCAGTACCCTGTCCCTTTTACTTTGAAGCACATTCACACTAGTGCTTTAGGATAAAGCTAGAAAATTGGTCCTGCTTCAATCCCAATACCACTTGTGCATTCTTCTGTGAAGTTTCGCTATACTAAAGAATCATTAAGATGTTGTTTTGGTCAGGGTTTAAGACTATATAAACAAACTAGATGTGATGTTTTTGTCAGCTCCGCAGATAAAACACATACCAAGTTGCAGGTGTGACAAAAGGGTGGCTTGTTCTAGTAGGCATGTTTTAAATCATTCTAGTGTTGTTACGATACTAATATTTTCAACTCAGTATCGATACTTTAGCATTTTCAATACAACATGGATTAATTTTTAATCAAGGCAAAGTTTCCTTACTGTATTTTTACTATTTCTTTCTTTCATTTATTCATTTTGCATATCCTCACAAGGGTTGATGGGGTGTGGTGGAGCCTATCCCAGCCGACTTCGGGCACGAAGCGGGAGACACCCTGAATTGTTGGCCAGCCAATCCCCAGACACAAGGAGATGGGCAACTATTCATGCTGATGCTTACACCTATAGGGGAAATTTAGAGTATTCTACCCTGTATGTTTTTGGGATGTGGAAGGAAACCGGAGTACTCTGGGAAAAACCACACATGCAAACTCCAAAGAGGAGGGTCTGGAATTAGTAATATGGGCAAATATTGTACTTGTTTATCAGAGACTGTTACTCCCTAGTTACAGGTACTGAAATAAAAAGATTTCACTTTAAACTGTTCTCTCCTTTGCCATTTTCCGTGACTTTCAAATTGACTTTTTCCACCACAGTCAGTGAATAATCCTAAATGCAACAACAGAATTCATAAAATCAGTTCCTGCCAACTTTGTTTTGACAATTGGCAAACAAAGAGAAAAAAATACCCTGAATACATTTGCAATGAGCTGCAACTAAGAATGTGAGCCAAGTCCATAATATCTCTCGCTCATTTTAAAATCTGCTGTGCATGCCACGTGACGGTGTTCCACACTGCCGAATCTTTACTGTCGGTTAAACTTTTTCCCTGCAAGTTCACAGCAGGCGGAGCTAATTCCCTCGTCAGAAAGTGACGGAGCGTGAGTCGGGGATCTTGCGATGACAGCATGATCGACCTTAAGTGCAGCACTTGGGGGAACACCGTGCACCATTTCCACCAATTCTTTCTTGTTATCCGCCACAGACGGCCAAACACAGTCGGAATGTGAACTTTTCTTAGGGTAGTCATTGAACTCATTACCTGTCGCTGACTGTGCTAGAAGTCCAATTTTTGAACTGGAGGGTTGGCATTCAAATTGGATTGAATTGCTGTTATTAGAAGTGAAACAGTCACTTAATGTTAGCCCTGTAAATCAAAATGGATTTGAGATCTAGCGCACTCAATGGCAGAAAATAAGTTAAAAACCAAATCAAACCTCACAGACTTATAGATCTTAATATGGTATCAAATGTTACCTTAAAAAATGAGTAGTTTAAGTTAGTGTTTTAACTATTTAAATGTTCCTAAAATATACTTATACTTTCAGGTTATGGGGAAATACTTTTTAAAATAAATTAGCCATGTTGATTTATTATGTTTTCTTTTTGTAGAAACGAAAATATAGAGGCAAGCGAATTGGCCATGACAACGCAAAGGGTTATAGGGCAATTATTTTATTCACTGCCATTGAATGAAATGATACATAAATGAAATGAATGTTTTCACTCGCTGTTAGCGCCTCCAAATTCAAACAATTTTGACAACGATCACTGTCAATGCCAGTGGGCGAGTTCACAGTAAATAGTATTTTAGTACTCCTAGATGATAGCTGACCCTTAAAAACAAAACAAAAAGAATCTCCGTCAAAAGCTGCCATCAAGTTAATGTACAGTATGTGCTTGTTTTTTTTCCCCAAAGGAAAACATTTTACTTTTCATCATCACAAAAATCAAAACAGAATTTATTGAATGGGTGGTCTGAAAAAAAGTTGAACGTACACTGTTTATCTTATGGAGCCTTGACATCGTTCGGGATCTAGCGGGATCAGTCATGACATTGACCTTGTCACTGACCCACTTCATTCAATACACTCAAATTGATTAACAAGCAATGTGTGAGACACTACTTCTCAACTAAAGAAAATTCAATGTGAGTGATCAAATCAAGTTGACCCTAATCTCAAAAAGGGTCTTTTGGAACCCGACACGAGTGTTACAATGAAAAAAAGTCAGAATATTGCATTAGAATAGCAGGCATGTGCACGCCTGTCTTGGGAAAAAAAATAACTCAATTATTTTTTGTCTTTTGTTGTTGTTTTTTAATGGCAAACCTACAGTAACTCCCATAAGGCTTTTTCGCAGAGCAGATGATAAGTTGTGAAAATCACGTATCAGCATACGCTGAGTTTAGGATGACAGGGAACAAGTCGTGACAACACTAACAAAAGTGGTTACTTTTATTCTGCTTTTCCATGGCAACAATGTCAGAAATCCGTCTATTGAAGTTCATAAAATAGCTGTGTTGTTTGCCATTCCATTACTATTTATATGCAAAAATGATAGTTTGCTGTTAAGGGACTGCAGTGAGTACACAAAAGCCAGCCATTAGGTAGCAAGTTCAATTAGGTACCAACTGGTGGATGGGATCTAAACAAAGTCACCCAATTGATTTCTCCTTTCTATACATTCCTTTTCACATCCAAATATGTGGCCTTCCACATATAGATAAAAGAAAATGTCATTTCAGAGCTTCTTCCATATCGCCTCTCCTCCATGCTGTCGCATTCCCATCGGGGGGCAAAATGATGGCTCCTCAAACTTAATGAAAGTGGAACACCAGAGATTTCTGACCAAACACTAAAAGCAGACTCCTTTGAGTGGTCCATGAGTAGTATAGTGAGAAAAAAGGCTCAATAATTTATCTGTGAAGTTTGATGAAAACTTGAAAACCATCACTTGGATATGTTTGTAATGACGCAACCATGACTACAGTTGACATAGCTATTGAGTTTGGAGGGTTTTTTTTAATTAACTAAACCAAAAAAAATACAGCAATAACGTTCTGCCTCCTGTTCATATTTTTGCTCTTTTAAGAGTTTCAGGTCAGAGGGATTAGTTTATCAATTGTATTTCTAAAGTAAAACAAATGATTAGATAATTAATTAGAATTGTATTTTTCCAAATATCAGAATCCCAATTTGCTGAGGAAAAAATCCAAATAGGTGATCATGTTTTGGTACCATTACTTCAGCACATTAGTCTATTTGATGATGCAGCATCTTCATTCTATCACCTGCGTTAAGGAGGCAGTGGCATTTGGGCGGTGAGACGAATGAAGACGTCAGGTACCTTGAAAATGGCTATTTTTCCTTCCCTGACTTAAATGAGACACTTTATTGCTGCGCCTGATGCTTACACAGCTGGAGGTTGTTTACCCCTCAGAAAAAAAGTCCCTGATGCTTTGATTTTGAGTCCACTGCGTCAAAGGTTTCATTAACTTTTAGCAAGCAATTATCAAACCCCAAGTAAGAATAAACACTTTTGACTTCTTGGGAGCAGACTTAAGGTTTTTTTAAATTAATTTTGCCACGGAATCAATCGTCCAATTCTCCGCTCGAATGCTTATGGAGATCATATTAATAATTTAAGATGGTCTCGTCATTACTTTAGGATTAAGACCTTTAGCATCGGCTATAAAGACCGTTGACAGATTTCTATTTTATGGCCTCATTAGCACTAGTGCGCTTCCTCCAATTGTCGCAATGAGTCACAGGGAGTCCCTAAAATTTGAGGGCATCCACTATTGTCTTGAGAATTGGATAATTATAACTCAATTAGGTGTTCAATGGTTAGCTTAAATTATCACACATGCATTAAACATTGTGGAGGTCAAGAATTTAAATATTTGGTTTGACTCATCACCTGATGGTGTCATTCAATGTTCCCTCTAAGCTGCGCGCGTGCGCAATTGTGCACTACTCTCGTCTTCTCTGCGCACAGCAAATCATATGGAGCGCACAAAATAAAATCCCTTTTTTTTTTAGCTGTGAGGCCGACGCGCGAACCACTCATCCGCCGGGCTGCCCATTCATAGATATTAATCATTACATTTTATTATTACTAAATCATTTATGTGTAGTAGACCTACACCTGCTGTGATACTGATGTGTGCCCATGGCGAGCAATGATGATGTTGCTCACACCGGTACTGAGTGTGCTCAGGGAGGTTGTCTTTCTGCCCAGACAAACCAAAAATTAGAGGGAACATTGGTGTCATTGTTAGCAGTCATCGTCATTGTGTAGCTACAATATGTTCATAAGAGTTGCACTGATACCATTTTTTGCCTACAGACATTCCGACACCTGGTAATATGGTATCAGCTGATATTGATGCTACAATGATGTGTTCTAAATCATTCTAATCATTTTTGTACAATGGTGAGCTGCAGGTATGAATCAGATTCACAGTACATTTTATTTTTAAACACATATGAACAAGCAACTTTTTTGAAATAAAAAATAATCATAAAACAAAATAATAATAAAACCTATAAACATATGCATAATGTATCTAAGAAAAAAAACGTTAATCAAGGCCAGCAAAGCCTGCCTTTGAAAACATCAAAAGCAATTGTTGTTTCTCCTAATATGAGTATATTGATAAATTGTTCGGTTTAGCAATGATTCAAAGTCCTTTTTAGAAATGCCAGTTTCTTCAAAAGAATACTTCTAATTTAATATAGAGATTGAGGAACAAAATTGCCGAAGGTGTAAAATTTGTTTTGTATTTTTATATTGTTGAATAAGATGTAAATTGTTGTGGGAGCCACCTCATGATGTAAAGGTTTACTCGCCTGACTTCGGTACGGGCATGCGCGGGCTTGATTCTCGCTGGTGGCGGTATGGAAGATGAATGAATGAATTGTTGTGGTATCATATTGGCATTGGAGATTTACATTCCTAATTTTTAAACCTATTTTTTCTGTAACTAACGTTTGCTCACAATAGTAATCGAGAATGACACACAAACGCAACCTGATCCCGGTCCATCGCGTTTACCAAAAGACACACACAACCGCAACCTGAACCCGATCCATTGCGTTTACCAAAATAAAACACCTGCTGAAGTCACACAGCACCATTAGGTGCGACGCAAAACTAGAAGCTGCAAGCCGACCCCATGCCACTTGAGCCCTCCTCCTCATTTTTACCATCAACTCACGAGCGAGATCAAATGTAAGGGCATTAAAGCCTGTAGCAATTCATTACCTACTGCGGGATACAATCAGCAGTAACAGGAACAGTGCTTTAATGACAATTGGCGTCGATAAAGATAACATTTCCGTCGTGGGTAAACACACAATCAGACAACTTCAACTAAAACTTGATCTCTATAGCAATACGATCAGCTATACAAGTCACTAACGCAATGTATATAACACTCGGGGCCCGTTTGCACGGTGACGCACTGAACCAATCAACAACAAAAAAACGACCCATTAAAGGTTTTTATTCAAACGCTAAGGCTCTCCGTTCGATCAACGCCACAATTCCTAGTGACAAACAACTTAGTACTACTGTAATGCAGTAGGGGGCTGTGCAGTTTTGAACTGCCAAGGGCGATACATACACTTCCTTGAAAACATTCTCCACAGCTCAGGCAGCCTGTCCATAGAACATTCATAATTTTCAACATTTCTCGGCGCCAACTGGTAAATGCAGGCTGGAGGTTTTCTGTTTGGACGGGAAAGGCTAAAAGTAAGAATTACTAGTTCACATTACACTGGAGTACAAAATGGTCAAATATTAACGTAACATCGACTGGGACCCATGCTTGTCTAACTTAAAGTACACCTCGAGTTGTTTATTATTGCACTAGTTGGAAAAAAAGGGCTTGTTTTGTCTTAACTTAGCATTTAAGAGCGTCTGTGAAAAAATATTTTAAGTCATACAATGTGGTATATTTATATACGTAGCACACAATCGTATCGGAACAACAGCAACAATAATAATCAGAGTTACTGACGAGGGTCTGAAATAGCCATTAAATATTCTGCAGACATTTTATACCTTTGCCCCCTTTGTAATATATATTCATTCAAAATTCTCGTCGCTCACAGTAAGTTTTCAGAGTGGACATTTTATCAGAAAAGCAAATTACTTTTAGAGTAAAAGAGGATGTGGAATTTAGTGAGTGGAAATGGGGTGTAAAGGGAAGATGGTGAGAGATGAGTGTTGGTCCACGATGGCTAGCCAGTAGTGTTTCTCCAAAAAGTCTACTGATCAAAACCACTGTAGTGTTTCTGCCTTAAACATTTGTGTGTTTTCGCACACCTTTAATGTTGTGAAATAAAACGAAAACGCGACCAAATGTTGCAGGGAGGGAAGGAGGAAGCTGCCAATAGCGATGACTGCACATGTCCAAACTGTTGTGCGCCTTATGATGATGCTATCAAGGCAAAAAGTTTGCTGCATTTTTAATTTACATGGTGGCAGAGCAAGCCCCGCAAATGAACCGTTTTACTTTGGAGCCGAACTCATAAGATTGTGTTTTTGCTTTCCACATTCCCTGTCACCGTATGAACGCGATCAATCCGCAACGCAATCGTTGCATTTTGGTGTCGCAGTGTAAACAGACCCTTAGATTTACAGGCGCTCATTCCCTTGCACGCTTGTTGGGAGAATTAAATGTCCACACTGCGCAAACACATCCTGCTTGGCTTTAATACTCCCACTGGGAGCATACTAACAGTGCAAGAAGCTTATTTATATACTGTACTTATGTTCTTTCACCCAGGACTGGAACACATGAATACAAGAGGGAAAAAATATCAGGATATAATTTTAAAAAAGACTGAATTCATGAGTGAAATGTTGAAATCCCATTTGTGAACATGAGCGTGATTATCACACACATTTTCACTCAGGTTAGTCTCAAGTGGTACACCAGCACCATATGTGTTAGGCAAAAGAATGACCAATTCTATGAACTTGAAGAAAACATTACAAGTCCATATAGTTGCTTGTTAGAATAACCATTTTATAATAAATGTTATTTTGAAATTCTCTTTTGAAGCCCAATGTTAATTTGGAAAGCTATATTTTAGTAAAAAGGAACTCATTGACAGGCATCCAATCCTTGCAGTCCTCTCCCATTCAAAATGGGTTGGACGTCTATTATCAGCAGCAGCATCCAATGAATAAAATGGTGAGTGACTTTTTTCTATTTCTGATGTTAAGATGTTAGCAAAAACATGACCTATAAGTTAATAAGTTTAACGATGTAACTCATAATGACACTGCCAATAACAAAAGCTTAAAATGACTTTTTTTCTGATATTTGTGAGGTTTTTAATACAAATGATGACACCTGCTCTTTTTCTGCTGCATTATTTCACAAGCACGGCACAGTGATTGATCAGTGTAAATATTAAACTTCATTAATTGTGTCACCCAGCACATTTGTTTGTTCAGCCTTGTGTAATCACCTTCCAACAGCTCCCATTTTATGTCTCTCGCCCAGGCTCCATGATAAAACTGTAATACACCATGTGGTAATTTTGTAAAAAAAAATGTGACAGCCTACTTTTACATCTTTTGAAATTTTTTTTTTTTTTAATGCATTTTCCCCCATTGAGTCCGTGAGAGGAATTCATTGCCAGTAAGAGAGTACACAGTGCTCTCTGTTCACAAAAATGATCAGTCATCTTTTTCTATGCCTATTTTTCCCTACTTCTCATCCTCACAAGGGTTGCAGGGCTGCTGGACCCTATCCCAGGCAACTGTGGACATTAGACGGACGACACCCTGAGCTGGTTGCCAGCCAATCACACAGCATTCACACTCAAGGAAAATTTTGGAACTTTCAATGAGCCTACCATGTTTTTGGAATGGGAGGAAACCAGAGTACGTAACTGGAGAAAACCCATGTAGGCACAAAGAGAACAAACCGGAGATTGAACCCTCAATTTCAGAACTCTGACTCGGACGTAAGAACCACTGCTCTATTGGGCTGCTGCTTTTTATTATATTATTGGTATATTCCGAAACACAGAAAGACAGATGACCATTCGCACTCACAATAATAACGCCACCAGCGGGAATTGAGCCCGCGCCTGCCTGTACCGAAGTCAGGCAAGTGAACCCCTACACCAAATATGAACATTTTGTGTTCATGAATTAATACAACATCCCACTATTTACATAGCTGCCAGAAATCAGTTGAAAATATCCCTGCAGAGGTCCTCAATTCACAGTGTTCCTCTGTAAAAGCATAGAATCCTTTACACCTGTTTACGTAATGTGTCTGAACAAAAATAGATTTTTTTTTAACGTGGGAAGTAGAACTACAGGGGAGAAGGAAACATGAAACGAGTGCTGTGCCGTTTGCAGACACCGCTTCAAGATAAGGAGAGATGCCACTTTGTGTTACGACGTAGTGCGGGAAATTCAACCATATGATTTTTTTTTATTCAGCTGTAAAGTAAAGGCTTGCTATGTGTAAAAGTCAGTCTCAGAAAAAAATAACGATTCTTTGGATACATATAAAGTTTACACACCCCTGTCCCAATGCTGACTCTTCAAATAATCTGTGACAATATCCATATTCTCCAGCGGAATCCAATCACTTTTTTGTCGAGCAAAAACCATGCGTCACCAAAAAGAAATAAATCAGAAAGAGTCTTGTTTTCTTTCCTACGATCTAAACCTGTTGACATCTTCTCGTCGCATGTTTTTGAAAAGAATTCCCATGAGAGATGAGTTATGTGCCGTGATTTGGGAGGGTTTCAAGAAAATGCCATTTCCCCGAAGCAGGAGGCCATGTCGAAAAGGCATTAACTAATGCCTTATTTGGACGGGACAGCCGTTCAATCGAAGGCGGAAAGAAAACCCCTCACATCTCATTAGGCTGCTCCTTTGATTTGAGAAAATACAAAGTATTTTCCTGGCGACGGGTGGTCCGCTAAACCTTTCAGCTGGGCCTGAGCCTCAAAGTCTAAAAGCCCGGCTAAGCTCCGGTGTCCCCGCGACCGATCCCCACCATCAGTGAGTCACGCCATCTGACAGCGAACAAAAAGTGCATTGAGGTTTTGAAGAGAAGAATGCTTTAGCGTTAAGAAAAAGCTTGGATGTGATTGTCATGAGGTCCCTCAACAAAGGAAATCCCTAAGATTTATTTAAGCACAAAAGTGAGGGAGGATTGTAGGGGTATTCTTTTTTTAATACTTTTGTCATGATGTTGATTTGGTTAAACTCGTGATTTGACTGTCTGGGCCTTGCTTGGAACAATGAAAATGATAAAAGACTAATCTGAAAGTCTAAATCTGGTTAGAAAATTGAATGTGGACGTCTAATTGGAAAATGTCCTCTCATTTATGAAACCTAATTTGAAAAGCCACAGTAACCTTGCATGAATACTCGTAAATGTAGTAATGTTATCATTGGTTTGAAATCCATTTTAAGCACTCACCTCGTTATAAAGCCCGAGTTCAAAGTTTTGAAAACCTAACATAACAATTCATTTTACATATTGAAAGGCTAACATGTTTTTTTATTCTTGTGGATTGAATGTGATGTAAAGCACATTGAATTTGCTATTCAAATGAATTTACCTCGTCTTTGGGTTTGAATCCCAAATTTGGTAACTTGCCTCTTGTTCAAACCCAAATTGGAAACCATTACAGGGTCTAGAAATCTTTGAAAAATCAAAAGGTGCTTGAAAGGGCCAACATTTGAAAATTGACTGATTCCCACATTGGTCTGATCCAATCTGATCCAAACATATTAATCATGTTTTTGTTTGTTTTTTGCTCCAACACATTATGCTGATTTCTTGTTATGCCCAACTTTTTCGCCCTTAGCCACACAATGACACTCAATACTTGCATTAATTGAGTGAGTGAGAAAAGCACAGCAAGGGATAGGCTGACAAAATTGTGGCTCTGAGCCCTCATAAGAACCAGTGACTGTATTAAAAGGTGTCATTGAACTGAATCGACAGTATTCCTCTGCCACCTGAAAAACCGTAGTTGACCGTGCACCCTCCCAGCTGCTGCTAATGGATCCTATTTGCACATTTAATTCCATTAGGCGCAGACGTACAATGTCTGATATGAGACACTGAGCTGTCCATCTGACAGGCACAATCTTGAGTTTGTTCATTCCAACCATCTACGTTGGACTCAATGTCACTTATACATTAGCAATCATGGGCCAGTCCTCACAGTATAAATTAATTGGAGGTCTGTCGTTGTCATTGGCAAGCATTGAGTTAAATGGGTTAGGGTTGAATGAATTTTTCATTTTATGTGGGGTCATAAAAAGGAGTAAATATCATTTTGTAAATTTTGAGCATTTCATTTGAATTTATAATTTTAAAAATAGGATTTTAATAATGTTGTATTCATTTATAATTACACTTGGATCACTTACAGATATATATATATAATCTTTGAAATAAAAATACAATGATAATTCATAATAAAAATAAAGTATTTATTGTGGCCAACCTCTCCAAAACATGTCTTTACAGGGCTAAGTTTTTGTTTTGTTTTTTGTTTGTTTGTTTGTTGTTGTTTTTTAAAGGTTAAACAATATTGTACTTTATAAAATAGACCCATAATTTTTAATGATAAATTCAACAGTTTTTGCTTTATTCTGAGGGCAGGTAGAAGATCTCCTTGTTGGTTTATGCAAAGAAGACTGCAGAGCTGCTTGCATTTCAATATTGTAAATAATTGAACATGCACGGGACAGTTCTCCCACAAGCACAAGCAGCGAATGACATGATTAGTTTTATCTTCGCCCACTATTTACCACACGTTCCTCTCATTCCATCTTCCGGTATAAACAAGACACTCCATTACTGCTTACAGCTCTAATGGAACCCCTCAGCCCACTAAGGTTACCCGAGTACCTCTTTAATTCACACTTAAAATGAAGACGCCCTGAGCGACCAATCGACTTTGACAAACTAACTTCAGATTAGGGAAGGTTGATCTGGAAAAAAAATGGTCGTGACCTTATATCTTTTTTAAATAGCGTCCAATCTCGATGTTTTACTTTTATTTATATGTTTTAACTAAAAAAAACGGAGACCTGGGAATGTTTTTTTTATTTGTTCTTAAATTTTTTAAAAGTAACACAAAGTCTCTATGTTCTTCCGTTAAAAACTAAATGTCCTCTGTAGTTGTCAATCTTTCATGGAGGACTGGAAATTTTTCAGTAAAATCTCATTTGAAAGAAAGCTCATGATTTATTTTATTCTTGGGGATACAACTGCTCCCATGGCCTTGAGTTTGACGCCTGTCAACTGGCCTATTGTTTCTTTAGTTTTCAGTACAGATTCATTCAAACTATCAGTTAAAATAAAAACCGACTTTAAAAAAAGAGAACAATACACAAAGTTTGAAGCCTACGGCCACCCACAGCTAATTTTAAAGTAGTGGGGTTTGAACATAATGGTTAGGATAATTGTGCGTTCAAACAAACATTTAATTGCCAAACACAGCATGAACATTTGCTGAGTAAGAAATGATTACCTGCTACACAAAATCAACTGTCAAGTGCTCCTGTGGGATGCACGGGCTAATTAGAAGCCAACCCCGAGTGTGCTACCGAGTGACAACCAACAGGAAATACCAAATAGAAAAATTAACTCATTGGCTGCCTTTTGAAGAATAGACGTCCTTTCAAAAAATGGACTTGCCTGAACCGACAATTTATGTTGACCTAATGAAGAAAACTATCGCAATAGTTTAAAAGAAATGAATGAATTCATTTATACTCTGTTAACTCATTGGTGGCCATTGACAGCGCTCACCAGCAATGGCAGATTTCCACAAATTGCACATTTCTGCTCTTAGTTTTAAATTCCCTTTCATAGCTTCCGCCTGCAGCTGTGCGGTTCACAACAAATGCGACACTTAGGTTTAGTTCACGTATGGAAACCGATTTCAGTGAAGCCTTTCACCGCCATTTGACCTTTTTTTATTTTTAAAAAGTGTGCAATCTCATTACGTGCCTTGTAATGAACTATGCGCGCCTCTGAAAGCAACTGAGGTAATCAAGTTCTGGAGGAGACTGTCTCGTCTATCTCCGGGAGCACAGGCTGAAATGATAAAACTGAGTTTTTATTGATATGCATATGAGGCATATAAGTGAGTAAACTAATAAAGGAATGCAGCTGCTCGCTCTCTGGAGACGGATTGACCTGAAAGCCTTGAAAAATAAAACGCCGGCCAGGAAAATGTAGTCCAACTAAGAGTAAAGTGCCGTCAATGGGATTAAAATCCTTCGATAATCTGTCATTAATACTGATGCACTTGTATTAAGGTTGCCACAAACCATTTATTTTATAGTCATTTAATCAACAACTATTTTTGCGACTATTCTGCACAACTATAAATTTTATTAATTCACTGTTTTAGTCATCTGCGTTTAACATTTTAACTTAGAAATGTGCATTGAAAGACAGAAGTAGGTGTTAAGAAAATACGGATTAGGAAAATCATTTATGTACGTAAGGGCGATTTGATGGTACAGTAGTTCGTCTGTCTGACTTTGGTGCGGGCAGTCTGGGTTGGATTCCCACTCAGTGGCAGTGTGAGGGGTTGTCTGTGTCTCTGTGCGCCCTACAACTGACTGGCGACCAATCTAGGGTGTGGTCTGCCTTTTACCTGAAGACAATTGGGTTAGGCTCCAGCTACGCCCGCAACCCTTTCGAGGATGGGCGGTATGGAAGATGAACGAATGAATGAAATGTATGTATCTAATAAATATATGCTTGTTTTCTCACAACAAAAGCCAATATTTGCGAATAAGACATTTTGATTCATTACAAATCATTGGCCTGCGTTTAGAAATGAAATTAAAAAGTATTACCTATTACACGTTTCTTTTTTGTTTAAAACATTTAAAACATTAAACATTTTTCCTTAATAATTATGTTTTTTAAATTATTTTACTGATCTAAACTATATATTGCCTTTGTTAAATGTTAATTAAATTTAATTTGAAAATGATTTCATTGAAAAATATTTATTTATAAATATATCTAAGTCAACAAAAAAAATTGGTCAATATTCTCCATATTATTTTCTATTGATTGAAAAAAGACTGGTGATTTGAGTTCTTAATGAAAGTGAATAATTGTTTGAATTGAATTATGTTATGTTTAATATTAAGAGTCTCAAAAGAGACATTTTGACTGGCAGGCTGGCAATCAATTTTGACTAAATCGTGTGGAAAGATGATCATTCACAGGCAGTTGTCTCAGTTCAAATGAATTGGACATCTGTGGAATAAGAATAAAGAAGCAACGTGTCCTACCATGCTTTGGCTTTAGCGGCTATCCCGGTTTCTTGAGAGAAAACATTCCACACAAGACTTCCTTGGCCGGTCACAATGGCTTTGTGTGTCTTCCTCTCTGTGGGTCATGACGTGTAAATCAGGTAATCTTATTAGAGCGGTCACTAAAGGTGAGCCTGGCTCAGGCGCGCTAGCCCCTCCCACTCCGATGCATATCTGCCACATATGCAATTTCAGGCTGACAAATATGCAACGAAAAATACTGTTCAATTTCCTTTTTATCATTACTTATTTCATAATTTTTTTTATACTTTTCTAAATCCAGGCCAAGTCTTTTTCCACTGACGTCTGATGAACAAAAACTCAACTTAGTTCAACATAGAAAACATCAAAATGAATATTTTCATCATGGTATCAACATATCTAACTAGACAACTTTCAAAAGGTTGATATATTGACTAAATGGTTATTAATTCCGTTCCAATCCTCCCAGTTCAAATGGATTGAACGTCTAGTACTGATGAACTCATCCAATTTCACAACAGGATGACTGGAAGGCGGGAAATTGGATGCCACATGATTGTCATAGTGAAGAATATCCGTATACATGGCTCGGAATGCGAATGACTTTGCAACAATCCTTAAGCAATAACAAAAAGTTTCCCATTGATTGTTTCTGATTAGCAGGTAAACTGAATGCATGCAGAGAAAAACAGTAGCGGCGGCCACGCTCGATAAAACAACTCGGGCACTCTTGAGATTCGGCCGGAAGCCTGGGGAGCAAAACACAAACCAAACTGCATTTACTTTCCACAGCCTAATTTAGCAAAAGGGAAAAAAAATGAAAACTATGAAATATAAAATGAAAACTAAATGGTCTTAAATAAATATAAATGAGGAATGTGTTAATACATTAGTTTTAAATTTATTAATAAATTCCTCATTGTTTATTTATATATTTAAATATGGGTGAATTTAACATATTTTTAATATTAACTCACATTTTCGTATGAATATTGTTTTTATGTACTTTTGTATTCCTTCACTGCTTCATGCTTGGTAAATGTACATTCAGGCATATTACAAGGCTAATCTATTATTTTGCAAATGTATTTCACTCAAATATTTACCCTAATAAACATTTAAAAATCCATGCTTTTTATAATATGCTGTATTCCTCACATTTTTTATTGTTCATAGATTAATAATTATAGTGATGATTAAGTTCATAGGAATCTAAATGTTAATATTTTATTTATCTTATTTTTGTATTTTATCTTTTTACCTAATATTGGTATAATTTTGTTATTGAGTGGCCACCAATTCAGCATATACTCCACGTGCTCCCCATAGTTGGCTGGGATATGCTCCAGCACCCCTGTCCCTTGACTCTTGTGAGGATAAGCGGTACGGGAAAAAATGAATGATATAATTTTCAATCTTCAATTTATGATTGATCTAAAATAGTTGTATTTTCCTATGCTTAATATTTAAGTAGTGCAAATGAATCTAAAATTTTTACTAATATTATTGTGGCTGGGATTTTAGTGCTATGGATAGCAATGGGGGTTTCCCCCAGTCCTCCCACATCGTCAATGACCAGCCAATTCTAACTACAAAACTTTATTAATAGGTTTTGGAGATTGAAATTTTCACTGAAAATGTATCCTTTCTCCAGCCACATACGTTTTCACGAAAATAAATAAATAAATAAATCTCTTCTATATATTGTCTCATATTAAATGTCAAAAAGGGTCGGCCGAGGAGTCAATGATGTCCTTAGGAATCAGCAGCTCTACATTTACTTCCCTTAACGCATTATTTTCCTCCATTAGTTCAGAAGCCAACAACAACCATACATAACGTGGGCAGCCGCCCACCCAAGCTCGAGTAGCCTATTTCCCCCCCTGACACTTAATCAACCTGCAGACGCCCAAGCTTGAGATTTGAGCTATTATGTCAAATTAATTACAGCTCAAACCATCCAACTATTTATTTGATGGAAGTGCAATTGCTTGTTGACTGGTTGCCCATGTAATGCGGAGTATGAACCCTAGCTTCTGCACCTACGCAATAGGTGCTGGGGTTTCTGCTTTGTGTGGCGCGAGTTGCCCGTTCAGCGACATTTTGACATGGGATACAGATTCAATTTGGCTTTTGTGCAAATGAAAATGCCAAAAGGGCTTCTGAGTCAGATGGGTGTCAAAAAACATTTATTCAGTTATTCTTCTATGTTTTTGGGGTTTTTTTTTACTCCGACAGCTTGTGTGCTAGTTAGAGGTCACGGCCACCGAGTGAGTCAGTTAAAAGACAAAAAAAAAGTTGGAAAAAAAGAAAGAGGAGGTCGTAGAAAGGAAAAAAAAATATTACCAAGGGACGACGGTGAATACATTTTTAGAGGAAATAAGTCAAATGAAAAAGTAGTTGCTGATCGATCTCAGAGCGTTGCGCATGCATCGCTCAATAGATAGCACATTTGCAAGATAAATGCTTTAAAGAAAAATAATAATAATACTTTTTCGTGCATAGATACAGTTGTGGTCAAACGTTTACATACATTTGTGAATAACATAATGTCATTGCTCTCTTGAGTTTCCAGTTATTTCTACAACTCTGATTTTTCTCTGATAGAGTGATTGGAACAGATACTTCTTTGTCACAAAAAAACATTCATGAAGTTTGGTTCTTTTATGACTTTATTATGGGTGAACAGAAAAAAGTGATCAAATATGCTGGGTCAAAAATATACATACAGCAGCGCTAATATTTGGTAGCATGTCCCTTGGCCATTTTCATTTCATTTAGGCGCTTTTGGTAGCCATCCACAAGCTTCTGCTTGAATCTTTGACCACTCCTCTTGACAGAATTGGTGCAGTTCAGTTAAATTTGATGGCTTTCTGACATGGACTTGTTTCTTCAGCATTGTCCACAAGTTCTCAATGGGGTTTAAGTCAGGACTTTGGGAAGGCCATTCGAAAACCTTAATTCTAGCCTGATTTACCCATTCCATTACCACTTTTGATGTGTGTTCATTCATTGTCCTGTTGGAACACCCAACTGCGCCCAAGACCCAATCTTCGGGCTGATGACTTTAGGTTATCTTGAAGAATTTGAAGGTAAATCCTCCTCCTTCATTATCCCATTTACTCTCCGTAAAGCACCAGTTCCATTGGCAGGAAAACAGCCCCACAGCATAATACTACCACCACCATGCTTGACAGTAGTCAACTTCGGGTTAAAGGCCTCACCTTTTCTCCTCCAAACATATTGCTGGGCATGGTGGCCAAGCAGCTCGATTTTTGTTTCGTCTGACCACAGAACTTTCCTCCAGAAGGTCTTATCTTTGTCCATGTGATCAGCAGCAAACTTCAGTTGAGCTTTAAGGTGCCGCTTTTGGAGCAAGGGCTTCCTTCTTGCACGGCAGCCTCACAGTCCATGGAGATACAAAACACGCTTGACTGTGGACACTGACACCTGTGTTCCAGCAGCTTCTAATTCTTAGCAGATCTGCTTTTTGGTGATTCTCGGTTGAATCTTCACCCTCCTGACCAATTTTCTCTCAGCAGCAGGTGATAGCTTGCGTTTTCTTCCTGATCGTGGCAGTGGCAAAACAGTTTCATGCACTTTATACTTACAAACAATTGTTTGCACTGTTGCTCTTGGGACCTGCAGCTGCTTTGAAATGACTCCAAGTGACTTTCCTGACTTGTTCAAGTCAAGGATTCGCTTTTTCAGATCCATGCTGAGCTCCTTTGACTTTCCCATTGTAGCGTTTGTGGGCGTTTGCATCCAATGAGCCCTATTTAAATGGCCTCAGTGAAGTCACCAGCTGTAGTCACTCATAATCACTCACAAGAAGTTAAGAGGCCATGCTATGAAGCTCATTTCACTGACACAACTTTCTAAGTCACCAAAATTGCTAATTCGTGTTGCTGTATGTATATTTTTGACCCAGCAGATTTGATCACTTTTTCTGTTAACCCATAATGAAGTCATAAAAGAACCAAACTTCATGATTTTTTTGTGACAAAGAAGTATCTGTTCCAATCACTCTATCAGAGAAAAATCAGAGTTGTAGAAATAACTGGAAACTCAAGAGAGCCATGACATTATGTTCTTCACAACTGTATGTAAACTTTGGACCATAACTGTATGTTAGCACACTGTAGCACATTTAGCTCAGGTCCCTTTTTTCGCCCACCTTATCAGTCTTAATTCTAGAATGTCCACTACTTGTCTTATCTATTTGGGGTGGAAATGCATTGTATGCCATGACTGATAAGGGGATAAAGGACAAAGGGAGATACTATCAGGTGAAAAAAAGTGATTAGAATAGGGGTGGAAGGACTTTACAAAAAAGGGGGGGGGACACATGAGTTTGACATCTACATGATCTTTCCATTTTCAGGTCAAAATAACACTTCACAAGAAAATGTTTTATGCATAAATTTTAAATATCTGGACGATCATTATAATACTTTTAGAGGTCAAAGTAGGTGAGATTAAATTTATAGATGTACATTTTGTTGTTGAGTAGTTAGTTGCCCTTTTCTCATGTTAAACTCTTGCGAGCATTAACAGTTTATGAAGACAAAAATATTTAGACGAGAAACTCATACTTTCTAAGGTTGAAGTAGGCATGGTTAAATAATGTATTTATCGATTTTGTTGACACTTTCACACTCAAAAGAAGCCTATTTTTTTTAATACCCAGGTTGAACATTTGTTCTCTCTATCTGCTGCCATTGACAGCAAGAGATGTCACTGAATACATGCTACACCTGGATTTTTCACTCACTCACCAACTTCAACCTTCATTTGAAATATTTCCCTGCAATAAAAGATGGGATTATCCTCCTTTCCCCCAAAAAATAGCACACGGCAGATTTGTGCTCAGATGTTTCTAATCCGACTGTGCCCTGCACATGCTCCATCACATGAGGTATGACTTCTCGATCATAATAGAGATGATGAAAATGGTGATTAAAATTGTATGATTTTGACAAAATGTCTTTCATTAAAATACATTGAGTTCGAGCTGAATTTATCTGAACCTAGTTTTAGATTTATGCTGCAGTAAAACATAATTAAAATGAGCAAAATCTTATACTCAGAACCCCCAAATCCACCAAAAAAGTAATATTAACTGTTTTTAATTGAAATAAATCATAAAAACTAAAACAAATAATGATACTATTTCTGGTTTATGGGTGTTTTTAATTGTTCATTTGTAAAAATTCAAATGTACATTACCAAAATAAAGAGAAATATGCTTTTAATTTTAAATGAAATTTTAAAATGTATTTTAAAAATAAATAAACATTTTCAAAATTAAAAGTAAAGTTTTACTTTTTTCTTCGATTAGAAAGTGGAAAAAAGTAGAATTTGGTCTTGTTTTTTTAATTCATTTGTTTGGTAATAATTACTTTTATTTAAGCATTTTTTTCTTATGAAAAAAATCTGAAGAATAAAAATTCAAAAGATGAAAGATTTTATGGTCAAACTCTCAAAACGATGATTTGTATCATTTTTCAGGGTCACCAAACGAGTAAACTCCTTGGCCATTGTTGGCAACAGATGTCCAATCCATTTGAACGGGAGGCCCTGGCAGCAAATAAACACCTGTTCTTTCACTGACAAACCTCCCAGTTCAAATAGATTGGATATATACTTGTGACAAACTGCTCAGGAACAGATGGAAGGCCTCATGCTTGGATGTCTATCATATGCGCTGTTATTAAAAGAGTTAAAAACGTTACCCTGTAGCACCAAGGAAGATTACTCAAGACTGTACCAGTAAAGATTCCGATCTGGAATATACGTTGATATATTCTGGTATAAATCCCCTGGCAAGGTGAGAAGTGCCTAATCAAGAGATGAATGGGTTGAAGTCAGCGATGCTCATCAAGCCTTACGTGTGGAAACAAAGCCCTGCGACTCTTACTGTGATTAGAGGTAATGAACTCAAAGTGCTCAAACAGCCACGACTGTGATTTCAGCAATTAGACGTTCTGTATTAAAAGCATGTACAACAGAATGAGAAGAATAGAGTAGGGAGTCACTGATGAAATCGCAAAAATAGTGACTGCCATCCAATCAAATGGCCCTGCTGGGAATTGAAATGTGCTTGTCACTAGTAGGCTTCCAATTCACTTGTAGTAGGGGAGCATGCAAAGATTGACCAAATATACCTTCTCCAAAAAAAGCATTATACCACCCATTTCTACTTTAAATGTTAGCCTTATTTTGTGTTATTGCTGTTTTTCGACAGGCACGTCTTTCCAAAAATTTAAGATCTTTTAAAATTAATGTGTTTGACTCAGATACAGGACAGTTTAGTCTTAGACTCGCCCTTTCTTCCACGTGTACTGTTGTCACAAACTTGCACGGTAAAGACTCTGAGGAAAAATAGTGTTTTCATGACCGCTAATCGGATTGTCCATTGCTAAACCACCCCTCTTGTTTGGAATAAAATTTTGATCAGAATGCGCTTGATCAGGTCAGAATATTCCAAAGAGGTTGTTAATATGAATTATTTGTATTCCAATGTGGCGTTTAATAACTGTTTCCATGTAACCAGTGGTTGACCAATCAATGATAGAATTACCTTACAAGAAACCTTGTATTGGCACATTAAATGCTAGTACAATACAGGAATAAGTACCAGGAGCCAAAAAGTGCAACAACAAATCAGTTATTATTGCTTCTTTGTTGTACCCTGTGTCTGCAGTGCGATCGTTAGCACTTTGTTATGACGTGTGGCCAAAGACATCCCCTTTTCCAGATGGATTTTTGGGGGCACAGGGAACTACAAAAGATGTTTGCGGACAGAGAAAGCAAGCGTGAGATACAAAAGTCAAACTCTTCAAGCAGAGCAGGTCAACGACCACGGAGGCAGCGGTCAAGAATGATGTATTGAATCCCCCCCACCACTTAAATATTTACCAAGCAGACCCTGGACAAGCAGTTTTATGATGCCAAGAGATTCGCTCAAGACCGAGAGCGTCAGCAAATGTCAGGATGAATCATCTCAGTTACATGAATAAATCATTGGCAAGCAATGCTTAAAAAAATAAAATCTCCACCTTGTCTGAGTCACTTCCTCTCTTTGATACCCAACAAGGAGGGGGAAAAAAATCAAGGACACTACTGGAAATAGATTCACTCATAAAAGTTGAGAAAAGCACCAACCTGTTTAGAATTTGGTGGATGCTGCGACATGGTGGACATGGATTTCAATACACACCTGGAAAAAGAAAAAGTATATAAATATTGAAAGCAGGGAATGATTGTTTCAGTATAATAGACGTCTATTATCCTTTTTACTTCAATGTTCATTTGTCGTACCCAGTCAAAATAGATTGGACATCAAGCACCATTAATGGCAGACAGTGACTCCACACAATAAGACAATAGAGCAATGTGTCAAACTGGTGGCCCGAGGGCCAAATCCATCACGCTACATTATTCTACGTGTCCAAAAGAAGTTGATCATATGCATTGATTTTGTTTCTCACTAAAATAAAAGTTTAAATGGTTTTTTGTGTCTCCTCATGTCCTGTGATTGGTCAGCTGGGATAGGCTCCAGCATCCCCCGTGACTCTAGTGAGGATAAAGCAGTTCAGAAAATGAGATGAGACGGAAAATGAATGAATGAATATCCTTGCATAACCAGGTTACTGCCAAAAGTCTGAATTTGAAGGCTGCATGTAAAAGTGGCCGTTACCATTTTGATTTGAGCGCATTTGTTTATGCATAAGTCGTCAGGGGTGACTTTGTGAGGTATCGCCAACATGGCTGAACGAAACTGACGTATTTGGATCTGGGCTAAACATCTATTTCCATCTGTGGCTCAATTGTTCGCAGCTCACGGGAGCTGTTCGCCACGCACTGAGCGCTAACACTTCCCTCGATTGCTCTTGCTGTTTTGAGTGTGAGAGAGCCAGAGTGACAGAAGTACAAATTGCTTACACACGTCCCAACAATGGAAAACATCAATATTTGTGATAAATGAATCCCTTTAAAAATTATAAAGAAGAAAGTAAAAACACCTCAACAGGCAACAACAAAGCCATTTTTCTTTATCATAAACCAACCAATGTCAAGTCATAATCATGTCGTCCGCGACTTTACAACTCTGATCAATAAAGAGACAAGCAGTGCAGTTTTGCCAAACGTTCAATGGCTAGTTTGGTCAAAGATTTGTGTGATACAATTTGAAGTGGGTTCATCAAGCAGTAGAGGTCTCCCAGTTCAAATGGATTCATTGTCTGTAGCAATGGCAGCAAGTAATTTCAAGCCTAAGTACTTATTGCACATGCATATATTGCACAGCATGTATTGCACAGCATGTTTAGAGTGGGTTTTCCAAGACACTTTCTGCAGAGTTGAAAAACAGCTGTCTAAAATACTGTTCTAGGCTGTTTACTTCTCTGTACTGTATAAACACAACATGTACCTGTCTCTTTAGGTTTTCGGGATGGATGAAAGCGCACACAAGTGAGAAAAGTGCATTGATTTGTTTTCAGCGAAAAGCTTTCAGTCTGCCCTTGTTAAGGAGCACTCCAATCGTTAGCGTGTTCCGTCTCAAGCGATTTTCTTATGCAACACAAGATGAAATTTTCTTAACACTCTTTAATGTAGACCCGTTTATTTCACCATTTTTCGCCATTTATCAAATGATTGTGAGTTTCATCCGTAAACATTCCATTGGGGCCAGAGGATTTACCTTCAGGATTTGGTAGCCTGCCCTCCCACAAATTAAGGCTGCAGTCAAAAAGCCTTGTGATGCCTGGACACTATTCATAGCCAAAGAAAAACAGACCCAAATGTGCACCAGGAGACTTGTGTGAAGGCAACGATTAGCCACCAACAAACTGAATGCACACTCTCATTATAATTGCAATGCTTCGTCATGGTCTTCCTCAGTAAAAAAGGACAGCGGAGAGAATGTTCATCTTTCAGTGCCATTGCAGATCTCTGGTAGATTTACATGACGAACACTCCCATCAAGAGCAGTCTTCCGAGGCTTAACATTTTCAGGACATTTGAAGATTTCAGGGCTTGGATGCTAGTGAAGATAACCGTTTTGGGTACAGGCTGACAATGGAATTGTGTGTGTGCGCTTTTGATTCACTAAGTAAACTAAATAATGCCAATGAACACATTTGGAATATTAGTATGTCACTATCATGGTGTTGACCACAAGCCTAATGGTTTCTTTTCCCCAATTCTCTACCTCTATCGGAAAATTATAACTTTGTTCCCCGGTTGATCAAATCAGTCTGACTTTGGCTCTAAGCAGTTGTTATTCAAACGATATCCATCACATCACATTTAGGGCACTCTGATGACCTTGCCGATTATCCATTATCCGTGGTCAGAACCTAACTCAAGAATCCCTCCTCTGCAGGCATTGCAATTATAACCCACTTCATTTCACAACACGTAATATTGCCGAGATTCAATCCAGTCACGTGTGCCTTAATATTGTCGGTGTAATCAAACAAAATAGTAATTAGCAGAAAACGCAAGGTAATCACAAAAGAAAAGATGGCTTTTTCAACCACCTGGCAGCATTGTAATCTAAATATCAGCAAATGTATTATTATTAGTTGACAGTATAGCTTTAAATGCAGAAATGTTGTTTTTCATGAAAATAAGAAAATGTCAAGTTGTCTGGAAATGCATGAATGGAAATGTTTTCTTCCATTAAAGTAAGTGGATGCATAGAGTAGAAAGCTACCGTCAAGCCAAACATGAAATAATAATCATTTCCATGGGAATAGGCCTAGAGGAGTGGAAATATTCAGTTAGGTGTTTTTGTTTCAAATCCAGCACAATTTAATTTTTACATGAACAACAAAGCTATTGTGGAAAAATTGCATTAAAGAGAGAAAATTACATTTAGCTCCCAAAAGTACAATAAATTAGATGACGACAGACATACCCATAAATATACTACTTGCAAGAAAAACAGGAGAACGAGACTTGTGAAAAACTAGAGACATGGCTCGGAGGAAAATGTAAAGGAGGATTAGGACTGAAATCATTCAACGCAAATTAACTCTCGAGTCACAGATTATTTTCTCAAAACCCAATTTGGCTCGATCTTCATTCCATTCTTCAGTAACAGTATTCATCTGACTATTTGCATGGAAAGAGATGCAGTATTCTGTAATTTCTTTTTTTTTTACTAATTGCACCAAATTCTACAAGTAAATCGTATTTATTCATAGTTGAATATAGTTAGGTATCTATTTCCATGCAGCTCTTTGCAAATTACGACCAGATATTCTTTTGTACTGCCTGCTTTACTGGATTAGTGGAAAGTGTTAACTCAATCGATACTTACAATCCAGTCCTGTTGGTGTCCATCAATGGCACCACACTCCTGCATGCAACCATCACCAATTAGAATCTTGGAAGGATAAACAATAAAGCAGATGTGCTGGGAAATGTGTTGTAGCCTTCTGATGAAATTGATGTAGTAGAGAGACGTCTCCGGAGGATAAAGCTTTATTGTCTGGCCGATGCCGAAGACGCTCTGGCCTACCCCTGCTACCTCGTTTGCCCAGGACAAGACTCCGGGAGTGCTGCAGTAGCATGGATTACCCGCCAGCTTCATTGAGTCAGTTTATTGTTTAGCATTCAAAAGGAAACAAGAGGGAATGAAGCGAGCCAGTGAGAGACGAAGAGAACGTAAAATGTGGAAGTAGTCAAGGCACAGTGGGCAGCAGCTTATTCTGAATTGATGTGAGGCCACATGAACTAGGTACGCACTTATCCTTTCCGCTAAGCCGATGGTGTCGAATACGCAGACCAAGGCTGAGGTCTGGCTCATGACGTCGTATTGTGTGGCCCGTGAAAGGAAAAAAATAAATAAAAATCACACGCTAAAATATTTTTTTTAAATGTCATTTCTGTTGTCCTCGATGACAGATCAACGACCCCAGAAATTGAAGATTAGTTCATGTCACATTATTTTTAAGTTTTATGATGTTTAAACATACAAATTCAGAAAATTGATAATTTAGTTGTACCTATTTTTTAGTATTTTAAATGTGAAAAAAGGATAACAAATGGACAATGGAAGCTTTTTTTATTTAAGTAGAAAAAAACAAAATGTGAAAAAAGGGATTAACGGCTTAAAACCATTTGACTATCAAAAAAAGTTTTGAGACAAAAGAAAAAATGTTATCATTAAAATCAGTAAAACATTTAATTAAAAAAATCTATTTCTTGGATGATCGATTATTTCAAAAATGAAAGATTTTTTTCTCCTTTTAATGTAATATATCTACAAAATAATATATTTGGCAGGCATACTGCTGAAGGACCTTGGGAAGTAAAATCATCCAAGAAAGTGATAAACATTACGGTTAAGATTTTCCACTCAGGAGCTGCAGGTTTAAATCTGGGATGAGGCAAGCAATCCTCAATATTATAGACAGTTGGTGTCAGAAGTGTATGCTAAACTGTGAGGCACATCACCTTTCCAAGGACTCTAGGGAGGGGGGATTGTAGTATGAGAGACCATAAAGTAGGGAATTGATGCTGTATTTTTTTCCACTTGTGCTTTGTAACACACTTAAAAGCTCTCGTCAAAGCGAGAAAATGGTAGGGCTCCCAAACATTTCACAAGGATATATATTTTACAGTCCCTTCTTCCCCAGCTTGTATGCATCAGCCTGGCTAAAATCTCCACTCCAAAGTATAAATTTGAGAGAAAAACAGAGAAGAACAAATCGAGTGGGTAGAAAAGGAAAATAAAACTGTTGGTGTTGGTGGTATACTACAGAAATAGAGAATGGGGAACATTTGTATGACCCCGCTCAACAAAATGCTCATTCGCATACACACTAGTAATTTGTAAGGGGAAACTGGCATCTTACTGGGACACCAGCCACTCATAACACTTCCGGTTTTAGACTCTTGACAATATGCATCAATCTATTTTGTGAGCAGCCTTACACTGATCCGTTAGTTACTACTCTTAAAATGATTTCTTGCTTATCTCTATCAGCTTTGGGAGGCCTAAATAAATTATTTAAAATATAATAAATCTCAATGAAAGTTTGCTGGCCTTGAGCATTTGAAATACACTGGACCAAGTATTTTACTCACTGTACAATTTTGGGTGTTATTTTTGTCATTTTCATTTTTCATACACGGCATTTTTATATTCCTATATCATTATATATATTTTCAGACACTACTTTCCAGTCTTTTGCATAACTATATAAGTTTCGTAAATTACTCAATATCTACCAATTTTTTTTTTTTACATATTACCACACTTTCATTTCATCCTATTGTTTGTCTCCTGTGTCTGCATTTGATCAAAACATGGCATACCAACTATTATTTAGCTGCATATTAGTAATTTAAGGTTATTCATTGATTGCCATTTATACACAAAAATTTATATTTAGTTTCAGCACCTGGAAATTACCTGTTTGTGTGAACGGGTGTTTTTTTTTAACTATGGAAAACAGTTAATATTTACATAGATAGTGATTTTACCTTTCCCAGACATTCTAAGTTTCAAGGATAGCCATCATCTTCTAACTTTAAATAATGATTTTCCACGGCACTAACACATTCCTGTGCACGAAATATTAGGAAGGGGATGATGCATCCCTTGGGGGCCTCTTGTCCTATGTGGTAATTAGAGACATCTATGCAAGAGCCGACAAGGAGGGAATGAATAACCGTGTCCTCTGATCACTGGTCATGACTGAAAAACCTCTGCACGGCAAGAAGGGCACTTCTCGTCTTTATCAGGAAAAACGTCAGCTCGGCACTGCTTCAACATGTTCGTAATTACCTGCCTCAAAGTCTTGCCGTTGACTCCATGGGACGGCATTAGGTAATCTACGACGAGTTACGAAAGATCTGAATAATTATACATCAATAGGGTGTCTGACATTGATATTTTAGCTATAATTACCGGGCTTCTTTGAAATCTCACTGATACATGAAGCCTCTTTTCTTATTGTAAATAAAGTAAATAATTGAACTGCTCACAGCAATGAATATCAATGAATAGTTGACATTGAAAGAGCATGTTTCAGTGGCATTGATGGCAATGGATGTCTAAATACATTTAGACTGGGATGGCATTGAATGATCATTTGTAAGTGCAGTAATCATGCAAAATTAATGTAAAAAGTACACGTAAAATTACGTAACAAAAAAGAAATACTTGTAGAACAAGTTCTCATTAGTGTAAATACTTGGAGTACAATTAACCAGAATTGAGTAAAATTAGTATAGTAGTGTATTTGTAAAGGTACTTCTAGTGCAACTATCCGATGTATATTCTACAACCTTAAATTACAAAGCCTACAGTACCTAGGTCTGGCAACCTGGATGAAGACAAACAATTTATTTCCTAATCTGCTGTTAACACAAAATCAAAATAACAACTTTTAGAAGCTGATGTTTGAAAAATAATAATTGAAAAATGGGAAAATTGCAATAAAACCATTGAGAACCATGGTAGAAGTATTTCCAAAAAACATGTTTCTTTAATGTATATTAAAATATTAGGACGATTTATAAAGAGGATCACTGATAGTACAACCAAGTCGTGCAATAAGAACATATCAACCTCCATATTTACCAGCGATAATCTGCCATGGTTCGATAACTTTTAGTAAATTAGGAACGGGACACACGGGAGGTGACATCATTCACGTTCAATTCATTTTCTAGGGAACCAGTGCAAATAGGCAAAAATTGCCTAACCTTTTGCAGCTAGGTGACAAGTAGTGCAAGTAAAATTTCCACATGCACACTTGGCCAGAGACATGATAGAAATAAATCGGAAACGGTTCCATTTCTGTCACATGGCACTATAACAAATCAGCAACGGTTTTGTTCATCAACAAAATCACCTTCGAGGACAATGGCCAAAGTGCACACTCCATACTTGTCAATGTGGAAAAATGCATCATTTTAGCAGTATGTGAGCAGCACTAAAAGTGCACTAACAACTGCAGCTTTAAGTTACCTGAAGTGCTCCCGTTTGAACTAATGGGAATAAAACAAAATGCAATTGGGAAAACTCCCAAGTTAAGCAAGCACAACAAAGAGATGAAAAAAATCCAACAAGCTTCACAGTAAAGCCTTTAGACAATCTTTAAGAATAAAATATAGAAGAAATATTAATTGGCTTGTTCCTTACATGTCTTTCTCAGGCTCACCACAGAGTTTTGTTTGCGGTCTAAACATTAAGTGGCGTTCTTATAAATCCTGGCGCCTGACAAGCAAAAGAAAACATTTACATTTCGTGCATTTTTCTTATTTAGAGGAGGCTCGCCTGTTTGCCCTGCCAGATAAAGCGGCAGCGGTGCACAAAGAAGCAGGTCACTACTAATCCGCGACAGGCACGCGTGCGGCGCATGTACACGCTAGCTTGTTTTGTGTGCGTAATTGTGGGCTGCGAGAAATAGCATAATCTGCCGATGGACGCTGGAGCCGTGTATAAGCTGCACAAGAATAAAATAAATCATGAAATGGGTTGGTTGGTAATCAAATGAAAATGTTAATGCAAGGTATTTTAGTTATTCGGAACACAATTTTGAAATTTGGCGGCCAAGTGGTTAGCTCATCGGTCTCACACTTCTGGAGCTGAGGGTTTCATCCCAGGTTGGTCCTCATTGTGTGGAGTTTGCATGTTCTCCAAGGGTTTGCATGGGTTTTCTCTGGGTACTCCGGTTTCTTCCCACATCCCAATAAAATGAAGGGTAGGCTGGTTTAAATTGCCCTTAGGTACGAGTGTGAGAATGAATGGTGTCCATCACCTTGTGCCCTGCAATTGGCTGGCCACCAATTCAGGGTGTTTCCCGCATGGTGCCCGTAGTTAGCTGGGGTAGGCCCCGCGGCCCCTCGCAATCCTTGTGAGGATAAGATGTTCAAAAAATTAGTGAATGATAAATTGGAAATTTGCACAATCATGTGGCTCTTAACAACGCTGATGATCATTAGATGCCAGAACCTCTGAATTCAAATGGTTTGTACGTCTGGCACCATTAATGGAAGACAATGAGTTTATAGAAAGTGTTTGATTCACTGGTTGGTTAATTGTTCCCTGTGATTGGCTGGACACCAATTCTGGATGGCCCAAGGGAATACTTTTGGCTGAAAAATATGGGACGTAATTGATCACAGAGGGATGATGCTAACCAAAGACCATTTCCCAAAAGACCTTTGGCTACGGAAGCGTTTTGCGAAAAGGTGTGTAATTTCAGAACCAGTTCACACCCTACAGCGCGATCCCTTTCCAACATATAGCAAACATATATTGAACAATCTTTGGACGTGTCACTTAAATCTCGTAATACAACAACACTAGAAGATATCTTGGAATATTTCAACAGTTTTGCAGGCCTACCTCTTTCCCTTTCTTTGTGTACCCTTAACGTTCCATCTTACAAGTGTGTACCAGAAAGAGCAATAAGATAAAACACACTAGATTACCTCAGTCTTTTGACTTTCTGGTTTAATAGCCTTGTCTGTAATTATCTGGAGGAGACGATACGACCAGGCTCACTTCTCCAATGTTGGAATGTGACTGTTTTCTCACCAATAACCACAGCGGCAGCCTTTAACGACCATTAAAGTCCATCACTGGCCACCCGTGTTAATAACAAGGGACGTCTACGCTTTTAGAGATACCACCTTAGGTATGCGCGGGTCCCGCTAGAAGCTCGATGCAAAATTAATTAATGAGTAACCGCTTCACGCACCTTGTAGGTAAGTAAGGCATTGGGTTGATAACTAACTCGCTGATAAATAGTTGATTGCTGAGACTGACGTGTCTCATTAAAGTTTTAGCCGAGAAATAGTACTGGTCCTTCAAATGTCATCTGACCCAGATTGAATCACAAAAAATGTGAAAACAACTTACATCTTCAGAAATACATAGGATATTAAGACCAGTGATAAAATCTGCCATGATTATCTAGTTGGCTGCCATTGACCCCGACAATAGATAACCTATCCATTTGAAGCAAGAGGGTGGCAACGAATGAATAAATGTTCATTTGGTGCCACGCTCTCAGTTTGGATGTATTGGATATCTATACTGGTGATAAAATTATTAGTGGGAGGGTGCATCCCCTTTACAATGGATTGGACAATGGAGTGGATCTTAGACGGTCATATTTTAAAAATGTTGCTCTTTGTGTCTAACTTGGGCCGGCCCAGTGGGGCGAGTGGTAAGCGCTTCGGCCTCACTGTGGTAGACCTGGGTTCAAATCCAGGTCGGTCCACCTGTGTGGAGTTTGTATGTTCTCCCCGGGCCTGAGTGGGTTTTCTCCAGGTACTTCGGTTTCCTCCCACATTTCCAAAGACATGCATGGTAGGCTGATTGGACACTCTAAATTGCCCCTATGTATGAGTGTGACCATGAATGGTTGTTTGGCTCCTTGTGCCCCACGATTGGCTGGCCACCAATTCAGGGTGTCCCACGCCTCTGGCCCGAAGTCAGCTGGGATAGGCTCCAACACCCCCTTGACCCTAGTGAGCATAAAGCAGTTCAGAAAATGAGATGAGAATGTCTAATTTGTTTGCCACCCGTGCTCGAGGCTATAAAGCCTAAAACTTTAGATACACATCTGAGCCACTAAATAGTCGTACTGTCGCCTTCCAATGTGACAGAGGTGCGAAACGTGGGTGAACAGATTCACATGAAGATTATAACAGACAAACTATATTTCTTGTCAGTACAGGTTAGTCAGTACACATCAGATGGTTGTCGAATGGCCTTGTGTCAGCTTCTAACTCATGCACAAATAGCTTTTTTAGAGTGTCTGGGTACTGAGCGGTGAAAATCTTCCAATAACCAGAAAACAAATAAGTCTTGCGATGGGAATGTCGGTCATCAAGGCTGCATTCAATGGCAAAAAAAGCGGCTTGGAAATACCAAAATGAATGCCATTGCCGCAACCCCAACTTCACTATATGTATGACAGTAGTTGTTGGATATTACTACACCCTAGTCCGTACCAAAGCTAACCTCTATTCCAGGGGTGCTCAAGCTTTCTTTGCTTAAGATCTACTTTTCAATGAGCCAACCTCTTGCTCAGCTGCTGTAGATGTTGATATACTTTTTTATCACCATTACTTCAGATAATCATACACTTACATAGTAGAACATATTTATAGTTCAACTTATCTCGCAGCATGATGTTTCTTTTGGATGCACATTTACAGCTAAAACATAAACCACAGAGAAGTAGAAGAGTAAGCCAACCATCAAAACCCAGTGCTTTTTATGGCAGCCCTACTGGAGATAACATTTTGCCAATCTCGGTCTCACATAGGGTGGTTCTTGAGCATAACACTACTATGATTATTTTCCTTTTCATTGTGCTATAAATGCACAATAATTTCACATAATGGCATCATTATGTGGAGTCGGCGTCTGGCATTCGGAGTGAGTGGACCCAAACTCTAAATAGAAGTTACGAGGCACTTACGAGTAATTAAACAAAGGAAAGAAAGCACCAAGTCGTTAAAAGCGACGGCTCGGGCGAAGCCAGTCCGAACAGCACAGACGCTGACAAGCAGGCGACCTGAAGAGTGAAATCACTGCTGGAAAGCCAACAAAGGATTAAGAATAAATGAGTGAGCAGAAGCGAAGGGCACACTCGGACTATTTGCATGGAGAAAAAGGCAGCAGGAAGACACAAGGACGAGGAATCCGTGGAAGGGAGGTTTTAAGTGATGGACGCAAAGAACGTAGACGGGAATAACAATCAACAGGGAACGCAGCCAAGAAGACTTACTCTTATAAAAAAAATAAAAAAAAGTCCATCCATTAACTTTAGCTCATCACAACACCCTGGACCGGTTGGGGGTTGTAAGTATATAAAATCGTAATTAGTATCTGCATTTTAATTTTATGATTAATGCAAATTTTCAATGGAAAGGAGAATATGTACTAGCTGTCAAATACTTCCATCTCTTAGTTGATTCATAATTACAAGTTCTACAGCAAATGAGTTAGCTCATTACATAGACGTCCAATCCATTTGAACTGGTACGTGCTGGCAGCGAATGAATGCGAATTAATTAATCTGCTGCCAGCCCTCCCGGTTCCAATGGATTGGATGTCTACTGCAGAGTAATATACTCATCTCACAAAGCAGATGGATGATTGGAAAAAAAATCTTGTATATTTTGAAAGTCCTTGGCTGGCAAAAGAAAAGCGGAAAAATTACATTTCTTAAATCTTAATAACACAAAAAAAGAGAGACTTCAGTTTCCAAAAGAGTCACACACTATTATTCCTGAGTGCCAGAGAATGTGGATTTTTCATTTGAGGGATTGGTAGGCCTATCCAATACTGCCCTAGATTCACTTCTGATGCCTTGCCACAAAAAAAGAAAGAAATCAATACACGTCTGCGTTTCCCAAAAGGAGAAAGAGTACAGTAAGATAAAAAAAAATCATTAGGACATTAAACTTGGCAGCCTGTGTATTGAACAACAAGGTCTCCATTATACATTGACAAAATGCCTTTAGTGTACATTCTGAAAATAGCACACACCAAAAATGGTAATAATAATAACAATACAAAAAGGATTGCAAATAATTCTTTAGATAATTTTAAGCGCTAGCACAAAATAACAACTTTGACCCTCTGTGCATTCAGTCTGTTGATAGAAATTCATGTATTGGCAGCATTACAAATGCGAACAAAGTGGATTCCAGTGTCAGTGGCAAAGTTGGGGTTTTTATTTTAAAAAATAAAATAAATAAAATAAAAGTTGTTGTTTTTTACTCATTGGCTACCACTAACAGTTATAGATGTCCAACCCATTTGGACATGGAGCCATCATTGGAACTGAAATACGATCTTTAACTTTTGTGATTTTATAAATATCTAGAAATGAATCATTATTCATTTTATTTTTTATATTACCATTTCATTTCATTTGTTTTATTTTTACTTTATTCAAAGTTTGTATTTCCACTCTGGAGATGTGATATGGAAATTACAGCAGTTACCAATAATTTACAAGATTGATCACAAAGGAATTGCTGGAACTTGGTCAAGCCAAAATACGAGCATTTATTATTTTTATATTATTCATCGTTTTAATTTGGTATAGTGCCAATTGGACGTATACTACCAGGGATAAATTCATTTCAACCCCCCCTTTCTCACTCAGGCACCCTTCGTTGACAGCTTTGGACATCAGGAACCATTTCAACATGCTTTAAAGCAAAGTGCCCACTTTTTGGTGTCCGTTTGCCCTCTAATTCCAACACTTAGATAGTGCTCGACTGGCCATGTCACAATTGGAAGATGGTTGCTGTTACCATGCCGACCAAATGAATACGGAACATCCCACCACATTGTTTTGCTCCCCACGATCATAATGTAACCGAGCATGCATGCTGAGTGATGGACGGCTTTCCCGTTCTATGAATAAAAATGTGTCATTTCACAGAAGTAAAAAAAAGCCATTTTCTCTCTACTGTTAAGGTAATGGTCCTCGAAATATTCCACATTTGGAGGAATAACATTACTTTTTATTGTATTTTGTCAGAAACAGGGTCAATATATGAACTTGACTACCCCCCGGTCTGTTCCTCCCCCTCATTTAATTGCCCTTCACATCAACTTTAAAGTGAAGAGTAATTCATGTGCTTCATTGGCGTTGGTGTCAAACACCCCCATTTTGCAAAATCCTCCTCCTCTTCATTAAAAGCAACAGTCCCATTTCATCCCCTAGAGCCTGTTATGTTCAAACATGCTGGGTTCCTTTTTTCGGAGTGGAATTATGAAATATTTGATATCAAGTGTCAAAGTGAGGGGAAAGCATCCCGGAAGCATACCGACAAACGCAGAAAGAGTAAATTATGTTTGAACCTCTATAGAGAACAGAATTAACTCTTGGTGCCTATTGACGGCCCTAGACGTAAAATCATTTTGACTGGACGGGTTGAAGGTACATTTGTTCATTATCTTATTTATTTAATTTGTTACGTTAACTTGACAAGTAAACCTTTTGAAGATCAACAAACCGGAGGCTCCTTTCCCTCCCAAGTGGCTACTCATCAACTTGTGTATGCTTCCCCGGGATGTGCTTTACAAAACAAGTTGTTCCCCGCAGACTGGTGATGCAAGGGCTCTATTTGACCCGCAATAGGAGTTTTTGCGGGAGTACAGAGGGGGAAAAAACTGATAAGAGATTGCATGAGTCCATACTTTGTTTTGCACCTCTTTTTGGTTTTTTAACCTTAGCTTCAAGTCAAGTTATATGCTTTGATGCCTGCTCACTTCAAAGATGCTGTAAACAATTTCCTTCTTGTTGCAAAAGGATAATACAACAGCGTATTTAAATAAGGGAGCCAACGAGAATACAATTGTCATTGTACAAGTCATAACTACTCACAATATTCGTACATGCATTTCAAAACCCAGAGTATTATAATTTAAATCTTGTCATACTACAACTTAAATTTGTTAATATTACTAAACATGACTTCATTTTTGTTATATTAGCACTTAAGTGTAACATATCTACGCATGGCTTAAATCTCTTATGATTTAAATCTTGCATTGCTGCAGGTCTAAAGACTTGCAATTTTATCACTTGAATCTCACATTACTACTACATCTCAGAATGTTATGATTTAAATTGTGTAACATCATTACAGACAACATGAATTTAAAGAATATGATTTCATTCTCAATATGATGACTTAAATCTCATTATATGATTGTATTTTCACACTGACATTTTTCCCTCTTTCTCTCTGTCTGGCCCCAAAAGCTATAGATTCCACCACCCGCAGCTACAAGATTGGCTGCGTTCTAGATTTGTCAAACATACTATTCAATCTGACAAATTCCACCAGCTGTAGAATGGGCTACGCCGCACTAGATGTAATCATAGTCTTGATGCAGAAGTCTAGTTTTTCCGGACGGAGTGGCCTGACCACATGAAATTCACCCAATAAGTCTGTGCTTTAAAGGAGGTTTAGCACTGATACAAAATAAAACTTCTGACTACCTTCCAATATGAATCACTTTGTCAAAGAGGATCACAGACTCTCTCCATCTTTACCTACCTTAAAGTTATTTTATTTTCTGTTTTACATTTTCACAAAGAGCTCAAACATTTACTTCTTGTAGCTTGTAGTATCCACATACAGAATTCAACAAATTCAGACGATGACTTATATTTTATTATTTATTTCATAATATAACGACAAATGTTGCACCATTCTGTCCCATAAACTAGTCACCGTGGGAAATAATAGATACCAACTGCATGTTTCTGTGGAAGTCTCACATATTATCGCACGGTTGCGCCTAAATTTGTGCCTTCACCTGATTTACCGGCTGATTGCCGAAAGAAATTCTTAGCCCAAAAGCAACTGGGAGCTAATGACCAGAGACAATTTCGTAGTTGTGACACAATCTTTAGTTAATACCATAAAATAAACACTGAGACAATTGGCAACATCAATCATTCACTGCCAGTTCAAATGGGTTAGATTAATTGTTGGATTAATTATTAGGCTAAAGAAAAGCTCCAAATTTCCCGGGCTTTTTGTTTTTTGTTGGAGAACTTGTTAAGACCCTGACTGACGTACCTTCCTAAGGGGACAACTCATGAACATATAAACTCTTATACACTCACACGTCGGCTCAGTGCAACTGCTCATGGCCAAACAAAAGACCGCGACCAAAAGACCGGCGACCAATTGACTGCACACGCAAATAATGGCTGAAATGTTATTGGTTAAATGCTTCAATATGAAAACACACATCTGGAAGCAGTGCAACCAGGGGGGAAAGCAAAGAAAGGAAGCTTACAGACAATTCGGAATTATTTTATAAGTATTGATGGACAAAATATAATATATGATTCAGACATTTCTTAGGCCAGCAGAGAAGGCCTTGAAGGCCCTGACGGCACACCACTACTATCACCATCAGTGGGAGCATTGTGACGACAACAATGCACATTTTAAACACGACAAACAAAAACAAAACAAAAAAATCGCACAGTTGATGCTTTGACTTGTAGCAATTGCGAAAATTGTATTCGCAAATTAAAAACATAAATAAATAAAATACCAGATATTTAACCATATTCGTTTCATTATAAAATGCCTATTAACTAATTGCTAAATTGTACCATCTGTATGTACCAGTTTTGCAAAACAAGGCAGAAAATAAATCTATTCAACTGATCTGATTAAATCAAGAGTAAATATTTCTTAATCCACCTGACAAATATTTGTCCTCATGGTGCCCTAATTATATTATGTTAATTCAAACCATTACGCTCTAGAATATTTGCATTTGGTACAGAGAAAGTGTGAGCAAATATTTAAGACAACTGCCTTCATAACTTTGACCTCGTTTACGGGGTGAAACGTTTCTTGCACCTGTGAGAGGGGACCCCATGTTAACTTCTTGCTCATTACATGGACGGTCCCCTCAGGCTCGGCGAGCAGTTGTACACTTTATATGCATTTATTGATTCCATTTGGCTAAACATCAGCTTGGGGCCAATTTGGATTGGGGGGCTTCTTATAGCTAACCCTTAAAGGAAGCTTTTGCGCATCAAGGGCACAATAGAAGGAACGGTAAATCTTACAGTATTTATTATAAAGTGTAAAGGGTCAAGTACAAAAATTAAATAAATTCTAAACAAATTAAAAATAGCAACCTTGAAACCATTTTTAATATTCTATTATGGATGGTAATACCAATTAAACATGGAGGCTAAATTAAATATAAATGTTGACTTAAATATTAAAAGAAATGTTGAACTAGAACAATATTTCATTTGTTCATTCATTTCCTGAACTGCTTATTTTCACAAAGGTCGCAGGAGGGTGCTTGAGCCTATCAACAACAAGCACCAGACGGCAACATGCAAAGTCCACACAGGTGGAGTGACATGGATTCAAGCCCAGGACACCAGAACTCTGATTCAAATAAGCCTTTTTTTACATAAATGTGGGTAAAATTGTTTGCACTCATAACATCTTTACCAATTCATCGGTTCTAAAAAGTCAATAGCAACACCGTGATTAGTAATGGGATTGTTGAGTTACTTAGGCAGGTTCACCAAACTACAGGCTGCACTCTACTCCAACTGGTGAAAGGCACATCAGTTCCTTGTGGCTAGCGCAACACTCAATCCACTTGAAGTGCAGTGTCACGCTGCGGAGTACCTTATCTTCCAAATGATTTTGGTCTGAGTGCAAACAAGCGCCGTCGCCAAGCAGGAACGTGTAGCGGACAACAAGCACTTGAAAGCTGATACCGCCCGTCTCAGTCAATGTTTGTCAATTCATGTCACAAACTGCACACCTGCATTCGCCATCTGTCAAGCGAGACGCAAGATACTACCGGAAAAGGCTGATTATGTCTGCCATGATCAAGTAACAATCAAACGAATCAACTAATTTGATGGTCGCTAAATCTGATCAATTGTTTAGAGGGAAAAAAATGACAAACTCCTCTTTTCTGAGCATCGAAAGAGTAAAAATATTTTCATTTTTATTCATAAAAACAAAACAAAATATTTTTTTAAATTAAATACTGTAAATAGTTTATTTGGTTGAATTTTTTAAGTAATTATTTTGTATTTAAAAGAACACAAAAATTTTCAATTATGCTGTGTTTTATTATTTTTATTAGAAAAAAGTAATCAAATTATAGCAAAGGGAACATACTGTCAATAGTTGTTTTTATATTCTACATACATTTTAAATAAGGGGGGCTCATATTTTCATATTTGGATTAAAACTCAAACAAATTGTATGATTTAAAATTCATTCATTCATTTTTGTATGGCTTATCTTCACTAAGGTCACAAGGGAAGAAAAAAAAAAAGCTTTTAAGTTTTTAAAATCGGATTCTTGTAGTCTATGATGAAAAATATTCTTTGTAATGTAGATAGTATCTGCTTTGGGAAATTAAACTTGCGTACAAACTCGTCAGTTTAACAAGATTTATGAGGCGAACCCCTTCTTTAAAAAAAATGCTGATTAGTCGACTATCAAAATATGTTTTGGGCAACCCACCGCCGGAAATAATGATTCTCCCCACGTCTCTCACACCCAGTGCGGAAAGTAGAACCTAATGAAATGCAAATGACTTAAACTAAGTTTGCCAAGGGTCCTCCTGCGCCTGTAAACTTTTGCACTTAAGAAGGAGGGACTTGTGTGTGATTTGCCCACGTCTTGCGCAGGGTTTTTAATGTGCCTCCCTAGCGTTTCCTTTGCACCAGTGTTCATTCTTACGACAAAAGAAAGAAAAACAAAGCCTTGATCGCATCCACCTGAAACGGTTTTGGACGCTCGGGCGAATCAGTCACCCGCGCCGGCCCTGGACGCGATACTGCCGACCGTTGCAATTTCATGCACTCGGGACAGATAAATCTTTGGACTCTGCCGACCATAAATCTTCGGAAGAACGCTGAACGGCCACACAGTGTGCCGTGACTGCACCTGATGCCATTGAGGGGAAAAAATTAAGCTGGGGATGGCACAGAAGAACTCTTCTTCATCAAGAGTGTTAGCAATGATGCTACAGCAGAAAAGCGAATTGGATTTTAGCATTGACAAACTCATTTCAACTCATTGACCGTCATAGACGTCCATTGCATTTGAACGGGGATGAGCTGGCAGCGATATTCAAACGCAGTGAAATGCGACAATTTGCTCATCTGCTGATAGGTCTATTAATAGGTATACTTTAATAAAAACAGAGAGACATCGTTGACATTTTCCAGCTACGAAACTTGCAAGGAGAATCCACCCTGACTTCGTCCTCGTCCCAGATGATTCTGAAAAACCGGCATCCTGCTCTGTCCATTTAGTCGCGCATAATTCAAAATCATCTAAGGTAATCTGATTCAAACAATTGCATAAGATAACTGAATAACACCATTAAGGTCAAAAAACAACTGCCACAACAATTTCATATCAGGTCGGAAACCAAAAACACCTGCGTATGAATTTGCACAAGTAAGCATACAAGGTGACCTGAGCGGATCGGAAACCAAAACAACTGCGTAAGAATAAGCACAAATAAGCATAATAATTCCATACAAGGTAAAAACCGAGCGACAGTATTTTTAAACAATATGCGAGTATTTTCGGAAGTTGATTCGATTATAGCTATCTGCCGGAATCCAAGTCAAAGCAATTTAAGAGTCCTTTGTAGATCTTCATTGCAAACTCAGATCAACAGTCATCGGCCTGGAACATGGTGTCCTGTCCGAGTCAATAGTCCTGAAAACAATTAAATGTCCTCGAAGCCAGGTTTTGTCTGCTTCGTAAGAATGATTTAATAATATGCACATATTCCATATGTGCCCCAATGTGCACATATATAATAACATCCCAGAATAACCCCAACATCGGCCGTCTTCAATGGCAGTGCATATGTTAATCGATGATTTTATTTGTTTAAGATTGATTGCTTTCCTGAAATTGAGGATGTGAATCATTAGAAGTTAAGCAATGTCTTTTAACGATTAATCGTTTTTTTCATAGACAAATTTGGCAGGAAAAAAAATGTCCTGTTAAGGCAAACGGTGAGAATGTAGACAGGGCAGGATGTTATACGAAGTCTCAAAATGATTAGTTGGGTTGAAACAACTAGCAATATAGTGTACATTTTCTTTGGGAATATTAAAATTCTAACAACACTGAGGATAAACAGGGTTTAACAATTAATTGGACATTTAAATAGCCGTTAAATATTCTGTCGATATTGCTTGTTCGAATTGATGAATTATCAAAAAAATTCTGCCCTGATATTGAAATTCTGAGGATGGAGGAGGGAGTACAACTTTCTGTTGGGCTGTTGAGATTGCAAGGACAGCTCTTTACGATTAGTCAGTTCTCATAATACTTTCTAGATTGGATACTGATTGTTAAAAAAAAAACATTACTTCCTGTTGGGATGTTGAAATTGCTAAAATATGGATAATTTGAAGCTAGACACACTCTTAAAAAACTCATTACCAAAACAGTTGACAGTAGTCAATTCTTTGCACCTCTACTTCCTACACAGTCCGCATCCCAGCACCCCAACAATTTGTACACAAGTCAATTTACCATAGCAGTACGTCCAATTCAATATGTACCATTTAATCAGATTACCCTTCTTCCCAAGCAAGGGCCGATCATCCCCGATTCCGGCACGGCGAACGTGACAACTGGCTGCCTATGGAGCGCCACGCGGGCGGAATATCAATGGCGAGCGGCCACAACCGAGCCGCTCTTCATCTCTCCTTTCCCGGTGGAAAAAGACGGCCCTGCCCCTGACTGATGGAGACATCCTGGCGCAATAGAAAAAAAAGCTTTTATGGATTCCCCGCACACAGGTGGTATGCAAGAAAACCTGTGGCTGCAGCTCAACGGGGTTCTCATCAGCTAAAATCCACATCAGAGAAAAGGGAGGATGTGAAACATATTCTTCAAAAGCAGGATAACAGGATCACGGGGCTTTACTCATTGGAAGGAGAGCCGATGCTATGACCAGATATGCTATTCAGATTTTTATCCTATTAGATAAGCTTCTGTCAGTTTACAGTGAGCGAGCTATTACTCAATGAAGGCCAGTATTGCAAAATACAATTGCGTGATATTGGAACATTCAAACTGATGATTTGAAAAGAAGTGCAATATGCAATGATCGTGTTTCAATGTCGTTCATGACGATAGGTGTCCAACCCACTCAGACTGGGAGTAGTGGCAGTGAGTGATCGTTTGACCGCTGTCAGGTTCCCCAGTCCAAACAGATTTGACATTTATTGCTGTTAAAGGTAATGAGTTACTACAATACTTGCTAAATGACAATGGAACAGTTGGAAAGTAGCGTTTGTGTCAATGCTGTAACAATAACATGCAAAAATTTAAAAAAAATAAGGTTCATCACTTCATTTTGAATGTTTCAGTTTAAACAAAAATGTAAAGAACCCTAGTTGTTTTTTGTTTTTACATAACGTGTTGATGAATGCATTAAAAATGGTAAATAAAGATGATATTAAAAAGGAAAAATATTTCTTTTAGATTAAATGTCCAAGTATTTAGTTCATTTTTACCAACCGACGACTCGCGGAAAAATAATTGGTGATTCGTTGACTATCAAAGCAATTGTACAACTACTGAATATGGTCATTTATGGACCATCAGTTTAAGAGTACATGTATAGATGCTAGATACTTCACCTCTCGTGTTTTGTTACCATGTTGTGGCATTTTTACCCTATCAGTGTGCTTTTAGTGTGAATTTTCTTTTGGATTTTTGCTATTTCTCTTTACAGTAGAAGTATGGAGACTCCAGTCAAAGTTCATAGCAATTGACTACTAACATGAACTTTGAGTGGCCTCAAAATGTTCAGTCAGCGCAAAATGTGTGTGCATTTTATCTTTTATGCCAGGCTATTTTTGCTGTTGTTGTTGTTGTTGTTTTCCCTGAAAACACCACTTTCCCAGACAGAAAAAGCTTATGAATTCTTAAGTACGCAGTCTGTTTGTAGGTCATACGAGAGACTCGCAAAGCATGGTATAGCTAGCAGCAAAATTACTAAATGAAATCGTCAAATTGCCAGACACCACTGTGTTAATAGTTAATTCATCAGCACAAAAGTAATACAACAGTGTCTATTGAAAAAAAAAACTATTCCAACCAGCTATGGGTTGGTGTCTAGTTAGCATTGGTGAGACAAATTCCGTGTGCTACCGATGCACATAATTTTTCTATTTGGCATTGCTAGCATAATTGACATCACACTGAAAGAACACAATACACCCCCCCTTACACACACACAAACATCACCACCACCATCACAGACACACAACCCCAGCTTCTCCCCAAAAGAGGACATTGTTACTCTTTTTCTCATATAAGTAGTTACTAACACATCTTAATTTGCAACACTTTTTACAAAAATCAACTTTTTTCTCTCAGGTATCTTGCTTGCCCCCCACAACAGTAACTATTGAGTAGATTTTTACTTTAGTACCATTTCAATGTAATAGTACTTTAAGTAGACTTAAATTTGGGTTGGATGGCAATTTCACCCCTAGGAAGAACAAGCTTACAATTCAGTGCTATAAAAAGATATATACATAAAAAAATAACAGGAAAAACAGTGTTTCCAGAAAGAGGCGAGAAAATTTGTATGACAAGCCAAAATAGTGTGCTTCGGGGGATGCATCAATGTTTCCTCTTTTGAAATTAAAAAAGAAGAAAGAAAAAGGAAAGAAAAAAACACCATCCTTTACCTTAGAGGCGCGTCCGCTGTATTCCAAGTGCGCCAAAGGTCATTGCGCATATATTCAGAGGACAGGAACAGGCATAGATGACAAGTAGGCAGGAGTACTCATGACCTAATCCTCTTCTCGGTATATGTCCTTCACATGTGCTCAAGCCTGTAATCTTCCAAAAGGGAGCTTTCCTTTCCCCCTCCAATCCACGTTGCCTGTAATCTTCCCTCTTCCCCCCCGGGTTGAATGCTCGCCTGCTCAGATGACTTTCTTCCAAGTTAAAGTGAGGCGGCCCCGGGTGATGGAACAGTTTTCCCTTGCACAAAGGGGAGTTTTTCCGGTTTGCATTCCTGCCCTGACAGGTGGCTCGGATGTTCACACATAGTACATGCACTCACACCCGCACATCCATTCACACGGGCGGCCGGAGACACAGTCAGTGGCTTCGGGAAGGGAGACGGACAAACCACGAGTCGTCCTCGCTCTCTCATTTGCTCTCGCTCTACCTCCTCATTTCTTTTCTTGCTCGCTGGCGCCATCCATCGTTGGTTTATCTCGAAGATAAACAGGGAGATTTTCCCAACTGGATTCCGGATCTGATCGAACGACAAACGCTGATGTTTAGAGCATGGGAAGGCAAACTATTTGACAAAATCCGCTGTGAGCGCGGGTCCTAGTTCCAAACATTTTCCCCAATGTGGTGTGTTACTATCAGTCGATTAGATTCAGGTGCGTCTAATTTCGGGAGGAATCTTATTGGTTAAACAATCTGTGCTGGATCGGCTGGAAAAAAAACCCGGTACCACTCAGGATCCGGACCCACTTTGCGCATCATCTCACATTAGGGGTCTCCCCTCGCTCAACACGACCCCTTTACCCCTCCGAACCGGGTCCCCTCGAGGCCATCCCTGGTAGTCCCTCAGCTGAGCCCCAGGAGTGCAAATATTAAACATGTCTATAATCAGAATGTTAAATCTTACAGCGACACTGATAATAATAGCCATCCAATCCAGCCTTGTCAAAATCTAGGATACGTTTTTTTACTCAGTTTCATTTTTATACAAGTATGATTCATTCATTCATTTTCCACTTATCCTCACAAGGGTCTTGGGGGTGCTGGAGCCTATTCCAGCTAACTTTGGGCACCAGGAGACGGACAACCATTTACTCCACTCACATTCATACCTAGGGGCAATTTAAAGTGTTCAACTAGCCTAACCTGCATGGTTTTGAGATGTGGGGAGAATCAGGATATCAGGAGAAAACCCACACAAATCCAGGAAGAACATACAAACTCCACACAAGTGAGGACCAACCTGGAATCAAACCCTCGACCCCAGAACTGTGAGGCCAACGTGCGAACCACTCGGCCAATATGCAATCATGAATGCTTTCATAAATTAATACAATATGAAAAAAATGAAATAAAATGAATAAAATCACTGGTTACAGCTTCGAGCAACACTTTTTGACTGCGAGGGGCCGCCAATGAGTGCCTGTATTTTATTTTGTTTAACAATCTATATAAAATTATGATGTATGTTTTGTGGTGGTTAATAAAACCAGATAAGTTAGATTGAAAACATGACAGTCAACACTGTTATCTGGCATTTTCGGTCGCTCTTGTCTGAATGAATCCATCAATCTGCTGCTAAGGTGTTCCTGGCATTTTACCCAAAGTGGAAGTCCGTTTTGGTGACAACATGGCACGCAGTCTCCATTTATGCCCGAGGAGATGATGTCCAGCTTGGCGAGGAACATGTTTGTCTCCACAATGGCTGGCACAATTGGCCGCTTAGCCCGCAGCCACAAACATTTCAGTTGGTGTCGCACTGTGAGGCACAAAAAAAGCTTGGGGGCGGACAATAAAAATAAAAAAAACACCGTTATCATCCCGATGTGTTAGCCTAACCCATCAGATAGAATCATTTGTGCCAAAGTTTGCAGACAAAATAGTCTGGAGGCAATTGTATGATGTGGCGGTCACTTCAAATTGAGATTATAAACAGTGGATTATAAAAAAAATTAAAAAAAGGTTTCATACCCTTTGATTCGTCAAATGTCTCACAAAGGCTTGTAGTTGGAAGAACCATGTCAATATGTGCACAAGTGCTGTAAACTGGAGTTCCATGATTGTTTACTTTCGTATTATAGCGGTGATGCAAGTGGTTAGCGCGTTGGCCTAACAGCTCTGGTGTCCTGGGTTCAAATCCAGGTCATGTCCACCTGTGTGGAGTTTGCATGTTCTCCCTGGGCCTGTGTGGATTTTCTCTGGGTACTCTGGTTTCCTCCCACATTCCAAAGACATGCTACATAGGCTAGTAACTAGACACATTCTTGGTCAGCCTTAGATTTCTTTCTTTTTTGGAATGCAAACCCTAAAACAGAGACTGTGACACTTGCTTTCAGCCACTCGAGGAGTCAAATGTGTTTAATAATATCAAGGAAATGTGACAAGTGACGATTATCACAAGCAATGGAATTAAAAACCATTATGTAGCCCACTTTTCTAAAGCCATAACCCTTTGAAAACAGCAGATTATTTGGCTTAAAGCCTGTTGCAAGCAGCATGAACACAATAATGGGCAAAAGGTAGCCAGAGGCAAAACAGGTGTTGGGTGACTGATAAGAAGTTTTATCGGCTAAAGAGCGCAAATACAGTGAAAAGATCACATTAGCATAGTTTGAAAATAAGTGTTTTCTTGTTCCTTGGGGCTCTTTACAAAAGTGTCGCAGTTGTTAATGGCACTGTTAAAAAACGATAAAGCTTCGATAAAAAACGAAATAGAGAAAAACATGCCATGCACCACTACATTTTCAAAACAGAAAAAGCCAAGTGAAAAAAATATTTACTAATATTTTAGGGCAATTTTTCAAGAAATAACAACTTTTACGATAATAATATAATAATTTATAATAATCAGCTTTTTTAAATGTTTTTTTTCTTGTCCTGAGGGTCAACATTTGAGTTACCCTCATTTTTTTTCTTGTGAAGACTCTAAATGGTGAGGTGAGGGGAACATCCATATTGAGCCATCCACAAAATTGTGTCTTATAGAAATAGTTTGAGTACAACTTGCGAGCAAAACACCAGAAGGACACTGTGTGAGAATCGGTGTGCCATTGAAAATTGATACAGTAAGCTGTTGGACAGTGGTATGTATTATTAATTCTCCTTGTGATATTTCACAGAATTAGTTCAGTCCAATGACGTCTCAATTGGACCTCAATGCCAATAACATAGGGGGGAAAGTGTATTCAGACAGAGAAGAAAATGGGGGTTTCATTGCTAGCTGATTTTTTTTTTAATAAATGGAAAAAAACTACAAAAAAATTAGAATTACACAGAAAACTGTCTGTCATTTGTTTTGATTGTTGAAATCATCATTCTCTATGTAAAAGCTCCTTGTCACTCAACCTCTAAGATGCGTCACCTTGACAGATAGCCACTAAAATAACTCACCCACCCAGACATCCCCAGACTCATCAATAAAGCAATAAAGTGCACCTACTGCCCTCGTCCCCACTAGTCTTTCACGTTGTAGGCAAGAAAGGAAACATGATTAAATGTATATAAGACTTAGTACTGCAAACTGTCCTCCTTGACAAATGGCAATCTTGAAACTGGGAGAGCAACATGGCCACATCACTAAATGCTGTTTACAATGTAAAGGTATGAAACTACTTTCCTCTATTGGAAGCCCAGTGGTAAAACAAGTGTCTAGTAATATTTTTGTTTTGCTGAGACAGTAATGTAAACATCCTTATATATATATATATATATATATATATATATATATATATATATATATATATATATATATATATATATATATATATATATATATATATACGGGGTCAACATATGTGTCGATTGATAATACATTGTTGATAGGATGATTCATCGTGATTGATCACCGAAAAAGAAAATGAGGGTTTTATTTTTTAGTGCTTTCTTCATGCCACTGACTACGATTTGACATCTAATCCATTTGCACTGGGATGGGCATGTAGCTATCTCATCTCATTTTCTGAACCGCTTTAATCCTCATTATGATCGGGTGGGCATGTAGCGATCTAACTATTGTTGCAAACCCTCCCAGTCCAAATGGACCCTATTGCTGTCTGTACAACTTTGATTGAATACAACTTTGAATTCAAACTGCTAACCAGACACGATCCTTTAACACCTCCCAAATTTCACAGTCTGAATGCATTGAATCATCCTGTATTTTCATTGGCCACTCACCAGCCCACCTCCGCAACCCCCGGCAGACGGTTCCGGTATGAGCAGGCCCCCTTCCCCGATAATAACACACATGCACACACACACACACACATTTGCTCTCATCTCTGAGACAGTCGTGCTGTCCTTTCATGTGGCCAGGGCGCCTAAATAATCCCTGTTGATGGGCTTTTCATCTCCCGACAGGAAGTTGCTAGTGGCCACAAAATCTGGCTTTCATTTGGGACCAAACTACCAAAGTGTCACTATTTAAACTTGACTACAAACATGGAAACAAAACAACATACCAAGCATACCATTACTGCTCTTTATTTTTAATTTTTGCCTTGAGAATGATAACAGACTTTAGTTTGCAACAATCACATCGGTACCTTTTAACAATAGCGTACGCATACAGCATTGTGACAGAAGGCACTGGGAGAACTGTTTTAAAAAAATTGTATGTAGAGAGATCCATCTTTTTTTAGCTAGAATAGAAAAATGTGTGAACAGATAATAAACAGTATATTTATATAAAAGATAAGGGATATAAACTCTTATACTAGTGTAACAAAACATCCATACTTCAGTGACTTAAAAGGTTAAAAGGTATAGAAGGTCCTCATTTTGTCCATTTTGTGTGTCATTTTACAGACTTTCATGTGTTAGAAATGTAAAAGTGAACTAAGGACCTTCATAGGCGAAAAAAGTTAGTTTCCTTTTTAATGTTTTTAGAACCAATTAACAAAATTAAAATTTACCCAATTCAAATTTTGCAGATTTACCATAATAGCTGAGAATCTGCATTAAAAAAGCAGAAAACAAATCAGCTAGTGCATTGGTAATTTCTGTGATAATATAATAGTAAATTCAAAACAATTTAAGCAATTATTCTAACATGGTAACGGCAATTAAGAAGTAAACTGTGTTTTGTTTTTGGGTGGGCTGGGGGGGTTTAAAGTAAACCCGTGCTAGGTGCAGATCTGTGAAGCAGTGACTTCCATTGAAAAATAATAGAAATTTTTCAAAAATTTTGAATAAGTGTTGGTATTGAAACACTCAAACAAAAATAATTTTAAAAAAGAGAAAAACATTTTTAAAAAAAGACTGTATTGCATTTTTTTTAAATATAGAGTTACCTCCACTTAAACCCCAAAATTTCAATTTCTCTGAGTTACAAGTCCCCGCTAACCTGAGTTATATCTTTGCATGTGCATAATTTACCAATTTAATGATGATAGTCTACAATCTGGATTCTTTAAAGAATTATATGATTCCTGCAACAATTCAATTTGATTAACTGAATCGTGTGATGTAAACATTGAATACAATGAGTCCCTTTTCACCAAAAATATTTTAAAACACACTTACAAAATAAAAAATGTTGACGTTTGTGACAACGTTGTTGCCGGAAAAAAAAACTTGAATAAAACAGCATTTCTTTTTAACTAAAGAAAAGACAAGATGACGATATCGATCAATATTTGGGGTTTATCTATTTGATTGAATTAACCAATAACGTATTTATTCAGATCACTGTATCGTCAAATAGAAGGTGAAACGGACGGAGATGCGTATGTCGTTGGTTTTCGGATTGGATTGGATAACTTTTTTATCCCGTATTCGGGAAATTTCATTGTGACAGTAGCAAGAGGAAAGGCATAGTTATAAGTTAGACAGTACAGTAAAAAAAAGATAGAAGGGCTGTAAAACACGAAAAACAAATGAGTGAACAGAGCTACTTTCATGTGTGTTTGTGTTCAAGATAACTCCATTATTAAAACTATTTTTTGTCATATGGAATGGGAAGATAATACATTTGGGGGTAAAAAGGGCAAAGGTCAGAAAAACATGTAAATAAAGGCACTACTTTACGCCCCCTTTAGGGATTCCCCACCCTTCGAATGTAACGAATTCCAAGAAATACAGTGAAAGTAACTCTTCCTCATCTTGCTGTGGTTTGATCAACTGATTGGCTGGCGAAAGGCATCCAATCCAATCGTCCTTATCGCTAGAAATGTAAGACTAGTTGACGTCCAATCCACTTGAAGTGGGAGGATGGCAGTGAATGCATGTGTTCATTCTCTGCCAAGCCTCCCACTTGAAATGAATTGGACGTTTATCCCCTCGCCAGACTTGGGGGGGAAGAGTAGTACTACTAATACAGTATGGTGGCGGTCAGATGAGCGTTTGCTCGCCTCGACTTTTGCGACAAGCCCCGTAGATGACCGAGAGCAAGAAGGCCAGGCAGCAAAGGCAGGCGAAGACGGCGGCCGTCAGGTAGACCTTGTAAAGGCAGAAGTACTCGTAGTGCTCCACGATGCAGTATGAATTACGCTCCGTCTTGTACGCCATCACCCCCACGGCCGGCAGGTAGAGCGCGGTGGCCGCCACGTCGTGCGCCAAATTGGTGATCAGCCAGCGGGGGCCGCCCACCACCGGAACGGCGTCCTGCTTGTCCAACAGCGTGACGAAGAAGAGGCCCAGGCACAAGAGCCAGAAGAGGACCGCCACGAAGAGGACGAAGTGGATGGAGCCCTCGTACTTGTTGGCGGCGATGGTGACCCACAGGCCGGCGCCCAGGACGATCTGGAGCAGCCGGACGACCCCGGGGAAGCTCCGGACGAACTTGGCCATGTGCTCCCTCACCTGCGACGAAGCTTGCTGGGCTGCCATGGTCGCCTTTTCTCCTCCTGCAAGCGCTTGTTGCCGAGCAGGGCGGGTGCCTTCTGCCAGCGGCAAACAGCTGGCGACGTCAGACGGAAAAAAAGGACGACGATTGGGGTGGAGGTCGAAAAAAAATACCAGGATTCCCTGCCTCCGAAAAAGAGAGCGGAGAAAAAAAAGAGAGAACTGGCTGTTCTTCTTCTTTTTTTGTTAGAATAGCACGTCTTCTCGCGGTGTTCGCCTTTTCCGCTTCCCTTGGTCAATGTAGCGTCTGTGTTGTCAGGGTGGGCCGGCCGAAGAGGAAGAGAAGGTGGTCCCACATCTCCAGCTCCTCCCCTGGACTGCTGGAAATGCCACACTAACCCCAGAAATAGGGCTGTGAAACTCTGGGTACCTTCCGATACGATTGTCAGGGCTCACGATATATACTATAAGTATTATAGTATATATCGTGAGCCCTGACAATGGCATGAGAAGCGGTGTTGAAAATGAATGAATGTGTATTATAGTATAATACACATTCATTCATTTTCAACACCGCTTCTCATTGTCAGGGTCACTGGGTGCTGGAGCCTATCCCATCAGAATACACCCTAGACTGGTCTCCATTCAGTCGCAGGGCACCCATCGAGACAGTCAACCACACCGCAAATCCCACCACCACCTAGCGGGAATCGATTCCACGCTTGCCCCCACCGTAATCAGACGAGTAAACCACTGTACCCTCAGGTGACACCCATTTATTTGCATGTTTTGATAATAAACATTGTATGCCTTCTTATTGTTTAAAAAAAAAGTATTTTTGTTAAAAAAAATCATAGACCGACAACCATTCCCACTCACAATTTTTCTCATCGTATGTATTTCTTTTTGGCATAGATATTTCATTGAAAATTCGTAAAGATGTATCATTTTAAAGAAATTAACCATTAGTATTAAACATCATGGAACAAATTAATTTAAGTAAGTTGAGTTACCATTATATAATGACTTAATCCCCCTTTTTATTCAACTTTTTTTCTTTCTATACTACAGTATACAAGTGGATAAATCAATCATCACAAAAATAATTACAGAGTAATCAGTTATCTTAATGATAATTGATTGCGATAGCCAATGTCCAAGATTCATTCATGTTATGCTTATCCTCACAAGGATTGCAGGGGGTGCTGGAGCCTATCCCAGCTAACTACAAACATCAGGCGGGGGACACCCTGAATCGGTGGCCAGCCAATCGCAGGGCACGAGGAGCCCGACAACCACTCACGCTCACACTCATACCTAGGGGCAATTTAGAGGGTTCTACCATCCTACCATGCATGTTTTTGGGATGTGGGAGGAAACCGGAGTACCCGGAGAAAACCCATGCATGCCTGGGGGAGAACATGCAAACTCCACACAGTGATGGACAAACTGGGATTGAACCCATGACCCCAGAACTGTGAGGCCGAAAGCACTAACCACTTCAAGGTCCAAGATACAAATGTTTATTTTTCCACTACCTAGTTGCCGAGGAAATTTGTTTAAGTGAGGGCGTAGCTTCCTTCCACAACACTGCGCCCATTCAGTAGTAGTGTTGTCTGCGAGGAAACAAAACTGCTGCAAATCACTCTAAAAATACTCTCACCGTGTTCAGGGAACTATAAACTGCAGCACACAACAAAGCCGCATTCTATGCCAGTTGGTGGTTTACACAGACAGGAAGTGTCTATCCGCGGTCCCTACTGGAAGTTTTGTGCTCAGCTTCTTTTTTTATATTTTTAAATCCACTTGTTCAGTGAATATTTTTGTATTTTCCCTATGCCCTGCACTCCTACCGCCTCGGCTGTGGAATGTGCATCGCAGCAGTATGCAGTTCGAGAGCGTGGTTAACGGGTTGCTGCTCTGTGTTTTTGTTTTTCTGGCTGGAGGGAGTGGGGGGATAAAAACTAATGTCAGCAAGGGTAAAAAAGTCAAAGATGAAGAAAGTGCTGCCCTTCACTTTGGCCGTGGAGAAGAATCACAGGACACTTTCTGCTATTTAATCATTGGCTGCTATTGACAAAGATAGACGTCCAATCCATTTAAAGTGGAAGGGGTGGCAGTCACTGCATGAATGTTCATTTAGTACCAGCATCCCGGTTTGAAAGGATTGAATGCTAACCAGCGATAAACTCGTTTTAATTCAAATATAGTTAGTCCACAGTTATATCAATAAATGATCAAGTCTATGGCTGGACATGAATTGACAGCATGAAACGTCGAATCAAGAATATGTGATGGACAGAATGCGTACTAGAGGAAGAAAATACAAGAAGGAATATTGACAGAAATATAAAAACATGTCATTAGATCTATATCCCAGTGATATGTCTCATAATGTTACATAAAGTATGTAATGTCGTATTAAAACTTTGCCATGCTGTATAAAGTGCCTATAATTACAAATATCACAACTTTAATATCGTAATAATATGACTATAATCATGTAATATATCACTACTTTCCTCTGGAAATATCTCGACCATAATCTCGTAAATATCCATTTGAATCTTGTAATTTTACCACTTTATTATTGTAGTCCTAAAACATTCCCTATATTACTGGAAAAAGAGTGGGGAAAATGCTTAGAAAAGCAAAGACAAATATTTTCAAGTGAATGCAATCTGCTTTTGTATCTTTTTCTTTTGCTTACTTGTTTGTTTCACTCTTAAATAAATAAATAAATAAAATAAAACCATTCGCCTAATCCGAATGTACAGTGTGATATGGCAGTCAACGCCCACCTTCACCATTGGCAGAAAACAAGGAAGAATAATGTTTTGCGGAAATCTCATTGGATAAGAAAACCAGGAAGTGTGGTGGCGACCAATAGACTGGATAAAAGTTCCCTCCGCAGCAGTCTGCTCGTCTCAGAACGTCCATCGAGACAGGTATAGATAGTAGTACTTACTACTTTATACCCTCCTCCCACGAGCAATTATTATCATCGCATTCGACATGTCCGTCTACAAACTGGTGCTAATTCGCCACGGCGAGAGCAACTGGAACCAGGAGAATCGCTTCTGTGGCTGGTTCGATGCCGATTTGAGCGAGACGGGGGAGAAGGAGGCCAGGAGAGGTGGACAGGCCCTCAAAGGTGAGCTCGAATTTCCATTTGATTCTAATTTTTCCATAAAAGTTGCGTTTAACACTCGGCGTTAGTTGCACAATCGCATTTTCACCACCCTCCTTGTCACGTGACGTCTAGATGAAGATGTGCAACAGTGGTCGGAAGTAACTCAGTGGAATGACTGTTACTCAATTTTACTGCGTCCTTTGGCATTGATGCTTTATTATGTAACAGACATGCACTAACAGGCCTCTATTTCACCGTAGTAACCACACGCCTCTATCCTCTATTATCTAAAGATTGGCATTCTAAAAACAAGTGTAGATACGTTGACTGCGTTGTAGAAATGCAATATACTATTCTAATAATGAATTTAAAATATATATTTGTTGCTTTACCCTTTTTAAAATTAAATATGGAAAATAAATTGCCTAAAGGAGCACTATGAGAGTGTAGATCTCTGCCAGAAATTATTTTTGTTTGTTTGTTTATATCACTGAATATGTAATATTTGCTTCTGTTTGTTTTCAGCTGCCAGTAGAGATACAAACTGAATATTTACTGCATTTTAAAACGAATTGAATGAATATTTACGTTTTTCTCTTTTTATTAAACATGTAAATAAAATAATGAAGATCCATTCGGAATGCCAACTATGATTTAATATAACAAGATTCATTCCATTTCTGAACTGCTTATCCTCACAGGGGTCAGCGACACATAGTCTTAATCTTAAACTAAAAATTAATAAAGTAGAGGGTTGCCTTGTTTTCCAATGCTTCTAGACGCCAACTTTGAGTTTGACATCTGCTATACATCGGTGCTGAAGCGTGCCATCCGGACGCTGTGGCTGGTCCTGGACGCCATCGATCAAATGTGGCTGCCTGTGCATCGCACCTGGCGCCTCAACGAGCGGCACTACGGCGGCCTGACGGGCCTCAATAAGGCTGAGACAGCCGCCAAGCACGGGGAGGCTCAGGTCAAGATCTGGAGGCGCTCCTTTGACGTGCCGCCTCCCCCCATGGGCCCTGATCACGACTTTGACGCCGTCATCAGTAAGGTGCGCTTTGAGCAACGCATTGCGTTAAACTTGACAAAAGAGCAGATTTGGTGAGCCTTTGTCAACCCTCTGACAGATAAGCAGAATCAGCAGTTGCGTGACCTGTTATTCTTTGGTTGCAGGGGTTTGAATGGGATTGCCTAATAGAGTGTCTGAGGAGTTAATATATGACCGCAAACAATAAGTTAAAGTTCAGAGTCAAGTCCAAATGCTACTTGTCGGTCGTCTCTCTTTGAAAATGTGTGGAATATGATAACGGAGACAACAGGACTGTTAAACTGCAAAAAACTATCTTTTAAGTAAGAATGGCAATGAATACCACCTACCAAGCTTCAGCAATGAGCATCCTCAGTTCCCAAACGTTATTTGATTGTTGTCAAAAGAAAAGGTGGTACGTACAGTGGTAAAAACAATCCTGTCTCATATCTTTTGGCAAGCTTTTGCAGGAATGACATTTTAGGTACATGGTCGCCGATCTTTTGGTCGCCCGGAAGGTTATTGATAATTACCATTTAAATCGTTGCTCAAATTCCCTAAATACAAACTGTGAATTACTATTTAGTCATACTTAATGCCCTAGTAATTATTAGGCTAAAGAAAAGCTCAAAATTTCCCGTACTTTTATTGTTTTTTGTTGGAGAACTTGTTAAGACCCTGACTGACGTAGCTTCTTAAAGGGACAACGCATGTACATACAAACTCTTATACACTCACACGTCGGCTCAGTGAAACTGCTTAGGGCCATTGTTGGCTTTTATTGATGCGTAGACCGTGTTGTTTTACCTTGTTTTGTCGCCGGTCTTTTGGTCGGCAGTCTTTTGGTCGCCGGTCTTTTGGTCGCCCGTTGTCGCGGTCGGGGCGACCAAAAGACCACGACCAAAAGACCACGACCAAAAGACCGCGACCAAAAGACCATCGACCGCACACGCCAGTTCACATGCGTTGGATATCGAATAGCAATCAAACTTGTTTAAAAGAGACGTCTGTTATCGTCAATTGTACCGAATAAGTTAACATGCCAAATTTCATTTTCCCATTCCAGGATCGGCGCTATGCGGACCTGACAAAGGATCAGCTTCCCACCTGCGAGAGTCTAAAGGACACCATCGCTCGGGCGCTTCCCTTCTGGAACGATGAGATCGCCCCACAGATCAAACAGGGCAAGCGAGTGCTCATCGCCGCTCACGGAAACAGCTTGAGGGGTATCGTCAAGCACCTGGAGGGTGAGTCGACATCTTCAGGGCTACATCAAGATGTCATCAATTAACGTTCCCACCGCTTTTTTTAAAGGAATGTCCGATGCGGCCATCATGGAACTCAACTTGCCCACTGGCATTCCCATTCTGTACGAGCTAGACAAGAACCTGAAGCCTATCAAGCCCATGCAATTCCTGGGAGACGAGGAGACAGTGCGCAAAGCCATGGAGGCTGTGGCCGCTCAAGGCAAGGCTAAAAAGTAAAATGCCCAAAATGTCACCAATAGTTGTGTCTTGTCGGAATCCTGTAACTTACCAGTGCTTTTAATTATACAAAGTTAAGACTGTAAATAAAAGGTTTATTAATATAATAAACTCAAAGTATTATTAAAGAGTACTAGTGTTTGTTTTTGCATTTGATTCAACAACCTAACGGTCTTTTAAAGCGTGTCTTTTTGCAGTGGTTTATATGTTGTGTCTGGAATGTCATCTGATGTTGCAACATGGTTTCCAATTCCCTAGTTTGGTCGTTTTAATTTGCTAACAATTTGTCAACAGTGTTTTCATTCTTTCATGTATAATATAATAGCATTTAAAAAACAAACGTACTGCTTCTTGGTCTTTATTTTGATTTTTATTAATATCTAATTTTACAAGAGCTGTCCTAGTATTATTAGTATACAAACACTTGTACAAATATTCACAAAATAATCCTTGCCTAATCAAGGACACACACACACAAATGACGGCATCATGGTGAAGCAGTGAGTGCATTGCTTGCACACAATTCAGCACCCTCGGCGAGAGCTTCCTCTGAAAACACACTGGTTTTCACCCCCATTAATTTTGTGCTTTGTAGTGTCCCTTAAGAACATATACATTGTTTGCCTATCATTAGTCCACCCCCTCACCCCTGATTTTTTTTTTCTTAAAAACACACGAGGTCATTGTGGTTGATCAAATTAGGGGAGAGACCTTCACTAAAATGTGAGCATGTAATAGTCGTGCTTGGACGCAAGATAGCGCTGTTAACCTGCTCAAATTCTATGTCAAATTTGACAACACTTATTCAATAAGTGGTTCATATCTTACCATCATGAAATCTACCAATAGCATCTTGGTGATCGACGTATTGAGCACCCCTACCACCCTCAAGAGTCTTGGTGATTAACAGAAGAATAAAAAGGAATGAAAACAACTGCAAGGTTTCATTTAACCTTGTAATGATTTTCTTTACAAAATGACTCATAAGAAAGCATAACATGATATTTTAGAAAAAGTTAAATGGGTACCATCTGATGTTGTTAGTAGTGGTCTACTTGCCTGACTACAGTGCAAGAAAGCAAGTCACAGTGAATCAACTTTTTCCATTCCACCCTGTCCTTTGTATTGTCCTTCCCTACACCAGCCACTTTCATGTCCTCCATCAGTACATCCATGAATCGTCTCATAGGTCGACTTTTTGCCCTCTTGCTTAGAAGTCCATCCCTCAACATCCTTCTACCCAAATAGCTCCTATGTTACATATTCCCTACTGCTCATACACAATCCATGTACATCATGTCTTGTCATGGACATTCATTTTAGTATAGTTCACATAGACCTTAAGTACCCCTAGTAGTTAAGCTCTGTAATGTCATGATATCAAGCCTTTGACACAACATATGTGCACCCCTTCTAATGCAAAAAAAAAAGGATGAAAAATGACCTACATTCATTTCCCTAATTTCATCCTGGATGAGTTTTTCTTCCATCTATCCTTTGTAAGCCATTCATTTTATGATTGAATATGAAAACTGGGTGGTTGAATGGTTATAAGCACCTGGACATATCCGAATGCTTTTAATAAAAATATATTTTTATTTTTTTGTGACAGGCTTGCTTGCTTTGGAGTTGTCCAACCTTTCTTAATGATGTCCAGCTTTTTTTCTTGAAAAGTCCGTCTTGAAAATGGCTTTTACAGTAAATCTTTAAACAAATTAATTTCTTATCCTCCTTCAGCCATTGCGGGTTGACAAAACCGCTATTAAATCAACACAACAATATATTTGCTTGTGCAGCTCGCTCCAGATACAGTTTGGTAGCTCTAGCTAGTCCACTCTATCACTAGCCAATCATAGATGGTGAAAGCGATGACGTATCCCTACGCCTGCGAGAAGGCCTTGGTGTCACCAAATCGAATTCTGATTGGTTGAAGCAACAGTCTTATCGACGCTTGTTTAATGCAGCAGAGCCTGCAGAACTGATTGTGAAGGCCTTGAGGCAGATTTCTGACCATGGCAACAAATAATGGCTGAAATGTGATTGGTTAAATGCTTCAATATGAAAACACACATCTGGAAGCAGTGCAACCAGGGGGAGAGCAATGAAAGGAAGCTCAAAGACAATTTGGAATTATTTAATAAGTATTCATGGACAAAATATAATTAACATCAGTCTGTGAGTCAGATATTTCTTAGGCCAGCAGAGAAGGCCTTGAAGGCCCTGACGGCACACCACTGTCTTTACCTAATGTTGTGTGTTGGTTGTGTTTGTGTTAGGAGCAGCCTGCTTTTGTTTTATTGTTCCCGACTCTAGCACGATACAATACTCTCACGCTCTTAGAGGTCCAAAGTGGTAGGTTTTTTTTTGTGTTAGTTTTTAAACAAGCTTTTGGGGAACTTGTTGCATGCATTATACAATGTATGAGATCACGTCAGCATTAGTTTGAACATTAGACATTTTGTTTATCCTTTACTCAACCGAATGTAGGTCAAATGGATTCGCAAATAATTGTATTCTTTTTTTTATTTGTGTTTTACAACATCCAGCTGTCACTGGATTTCATGAGTGCAAATGACTTTCCACTGCTGTTATATATTAAATATATATAATAAATCAAAGGCTATAAAATGTGATGTGAAAAAGCTTCCTTGCTGGCAACTAAATGCCTTGTGGAAAGAAAATAAAGATGAACATTTTTTACTTGTACTTACATCTTCAATGTGTGACAGGCAAGATGAGTGTTCATTGCCTCAGATGGCAGTGCAATATTGCAGTAAAAATAAACACACACACATGCACACGCAAACGCACGCATGCTCACACACGCACACGCAAACGCACGCATGCTCACACACGCACACACAAACACGAACACACACACACACACACACTCATAATGTTCTTTATCTCTCTCTAGTTTGACTGAAAAAACGTTCAAGTTTTACTAACAAATGTAACATGCACTATGTGATGAAATCAACATATTTTTGTTTTTGCGGTTTTGGTCACTGGTGATCTTAAAGTTACATGAAACATCTGGTGAGAAGATGGAGAAATGCATAATTGAGGTATTGTTAAGCCTCTCTCGTTTGTCAGCCTATTCAGTGTGCAGGGAAAATATATATACGTATATATATTTTTACTTAGACAGTAAGTCCTCTTTCATGCTTTCCATGAAAGGAATGTATAACCCTTATAAAATGCCAGGAGCACACATTTTTCACAATAATCCTGATGTGATTGCCCACAGCCAAAAGCCAGAGCCAGGAAGATGTATCTTTTTGGCTCTGTATCACAGGAGTGAAGTTGGATGAGTGCAATGAATAAAGAGCTCTGTGAGGATTTGACATCACTGCACAAGTATGTGTTAACAGGCTTTATCAACTTGATCCAACATTGGGCTAACCACTCTAGACTAACCAAAAGGCTAATTCAAAAATGGTCACATTAATTCCCATTTTATTGTCAATCAGGCCCATGCAAGATAATTTTCACCATAAAGTGTATAATGTTTAAATGATGAAGAAGAACTGATTGTTGGGTGATTATGTCGCAGATGAGGGTCCTTTAATTTAGTCACAACCAGTTACTGACAAATAACCTAATGTCAGACAAAGTGATGCAGTCCTAATGGAAGGGAAAACGTATTTACCCTATGGTTGAAATTTCAGTATGTAACGAAAAAGCACAATAACAGCAAAGTTGTTGACTTCCAATAAACTTCAATGCATTCTTCCAACTTTTTAAAGTTTCATTACTTACATAGTTTTTGATCCCTAATAAGGAGCTGAACTGCAAAATTTATACTTTTTTTCCCTAAGTACAGTGGTACCTCCATATACGAGCTTAATTCGTTCCGGGACTGAGCTCGTATGTCGATCTTCTCGTAACTCGGACAAACGTTTCCCATTGAAATGAACTAAAAACAAAATAATTTGTTCCAACCCTCTGAAAAAACACCAAAAACAGGATATTGGATTGGAAAAAATGTTTTATTTCTTCTAATTCGCCATCTATTAACAAAGTAACACATAACTAGTGGTTTAATAGTAATAAAATGTGTTTAATAGAACTAAAATTAGACGGATTTCGCAGAGGGTAGAGGCATCGACATACAAAATCAGAAAACTTTTGCCACTTCGCTAGCATGTCTTTAATATCCTTTGTAGCCAGGTGGCCCCCCTCATCCGCCTACTCCCCACTACTGACTTCCCGTAACAAATGTTCACTCTCCTGGAGCTCGATTAAATCCTGTGTCATCAGTTCTTCGTGGTGCTCGGCGATTAGATCATTCACATCTGCCTCGTTAACCTCCAGCCCCAAGGAATTTCCAAGTGATACGATATCATCCATGACAACAAGCAAGCTCTGTGACGCGGGAAAATGCAAGCTCCGTCCAGTGCTCGTAGATATCTGTTATACACGAAAGTGATGCGGCAAAAAAGACAGTGCGCTACAATGATAAACAGCCTCTCATGTCATGGCCACCTGGCTTTCTCGCATCTCGAAATTTTTCTCGTATCTAGAAAAAATTATTTGCTCGAAATTTTCCTCATATCTCGAGCATCTCCTAGGTAGAGCTGCTCGTATGTAGAGGTACCACTGTACAATATCAAAAGAAGAGAGACAGCCACATAGACAGTAGAGTAAAGTACAGAAGAATAGTAGTGTTCCAAGACAGAAAACTCCATCCAATTGGCAAAGACATTAGATAGTAATTATTTGCGACACATTCAGCTTTAGCGGGAGTGACCTGCACAAATTAGGCAGATCCCAAACACTACAGACTTATTCATGCGATCATCAATACATCAGGCGTGAAAGCGTACTGTGCCATACGATGGCTAATTTAAAAGTCATGAACCGAGAGGACGTGCTCAAATTTTCTGAATTGAGGTAAGACATCTACCAAAAATGTACACACCAGAAATGAACAGCCTGGTTATGTAATAATTTGACACATGCCAAAATTGGGATTTGCTCAGGAAGGGTCAAGTGGTTCAACATGGATTTACATGTGCACAGAGCTTGATGCTGGTCAACGAACACGAGTGAGAATAATAGGAATGTGTGTTATCCAGATGGCAACAATAATACTTCTATATAATGCTTCATGACGTTGGTACAGGCATGTCATGCTCCAATGTGAAAACACCTATCGTACATATACCAGATTCAGCAGGTAACACTCAATCTGGTATGTGTCTGCTTCCGACAGGACTGGACCTTGTTTGTTGATTACATCCTGTAGTTTGAGTGTTTTTGTTTGTTTGTTGTTTCTAAAGACCGGCGAGTAAAGTCGAGAAAGTCAATCCACTATAATGTGTAGTGCTGTGGTAAAATGTTCACTTTAGCCCAAGGGTGTCAGACTCGAGTTGGTTCGCGGGCCACTTTAACGTCAACTTGATTTCACGAGGGCCGGACCATTTTAGATATAATATTTAGATATTTTTTTAATAAATGGATTAAAAGAACTGGATTAAAATCCCTGAATATTCAGTTTTTATAGATCTAAAACAATGTTAATTTTAGCTTTTTTAAAATATATTTTTTAGATTTTACAAAATGATTTTTGAACTAAAAACACAGAAAAAAATTATTAAAAAAATACAATTATTGATTTAAAAGGGGGAAAATCAGTAAATTTAATATACATTTCTACTATTCATTTTAATTTGATCCTAAAACAGAAAGTCGGCACTCATGATTTACTTTCCCGGGCCACACAAAATGATGCGGTGGGCCAGATTTGGCCCCCGGGCCGCCACTTTGACACGTGATTTAGCCAAAGCTTTGTTCACTCGAAAGGTCAGAAGTGTATTTCAGTGTAAGTGGAAAATTGACTTAAACGAATCCTGCATTTGATGTGATCCTATTTTTAAGCACAAAGTTAGATAAGTCTGATCTAAAAAGGATTTACAGCTGTCTGGCTTTGTTTTTGCGTGAGGTTATTATTAGGCCAATACTTCACTAACTGATTTAATGAAACCAAATGTATCTGGTCTCTTTTGCACGCAAACCCACAATACCAATGAAATATAAATAATCTTATTTAACTGCTCATAACAGAAGAACGAAAAAGAGTAGAACAAAGTTTTTTGTCACGATGAAAGAGGGGAATCTACTCTTTCCTTTGTAGGTTCAGTCATAATGTGGCTTAAGTATTCATTTAATAATATTATGTGCCCATGAAAGAAGCAGTTGTCTTGTGTAATGAATGATGCATGGTTGTGAATGAGGTTTTATTTTCAAAATACTAAAATTGTTTAGAATTTCATAACAATTTCAAATTTTGCTTTAAAGCATACTAGACTATTCAATTTTACTCTTGGCAGATAATGAGAATCATATGGGTAAAAGCAGTCTGTAATTGAACGGACGCCTAAGACTTCTTTTTTTAAGCATGAAAATAAGCAAAGTTTGAAATATATATATTTTAAAAAAAGACTAAACACTGCAATATGGAGGGAATTTCCTCTCATTTGCTTTGACTTAAACTGAACCCCCACCACTTAACAGTATTTGTCATGTCTTAAAAGTTGACTTTCTCTTCATTGGGCTCGTGTGTCGCTGGAGCACAGTTTGCGGTCGCAACATTTGGACAACTCTGGTTTGTCAGGCGACCAAAGACTGGCATAAGGAGTGGATATTTTCCCAGTGACTACAGAAACTCTTGCCCTGAAATAAATGACTTACTTGATTCCAAGTGACAGTTCCACTTCTTTACTTTGGCAGGCAGATGAGTCACTTTGTTCAGTGACGGCAATGGTCCACTCGTTAAGGCAGCCAGTGGGAACACTAAATTCTGATTTCACTCAGATTCTGTGAAACAGGAAAATGCACCTCTTCCCATGAATGTTCTGCTACTGTCATATAAAAATAATGCCCCAGCACAGGGGTGATTACTTTTATGCAGAACTAGCTATTGATTTATAAATTATATATTTTTAAATGGTTTACTTTGGCCAAAATGACCAAATTTGAATCACCCTTTTCTGGTTTGTGTTAGTGAGATTACAAAATATATATTTATCCATGTCCATAAAACTGAGGGGAACAAAAGTTGTATTTTGTATTCAGTCATTTGCTGATAACCAAAATACAGATTCGCAGATGTCACAGATTTATATTCTGTTTTTGTTTGGAAACATTTCAGACATTTAAATCCAAGCATAACCGCTAGCTAGCTAGCGACGAAATGCTAAATAAGTGAAGGGTAGCTTTGCTTGTTTTGAATTGCAGTCATTAGTCATTAAATGATCAAATCCAAATACACCACGGTCGATATATTTGATATTGATATTTTTAAATTTTATTGGCATTTTTATTTTTTAGGTTGCGTTCTTACCTAGTGTATTTCGTCGTATTACTTCCGCTTTCGTCAGAGTGTCACAGCTGCAGGTGTGACGCGTCTTTATCCGCGTGAGGGAAAGAAAACAACCCTGAAAAATCATCGTCTGTGAAAAAATGAATCTGTTAAAGAACATTGAAATTAACCAAATGAACTCAATACCACATTTATATGTGTGATATTTCCATATGGTTTCTCAATGGGAACGGCACAATGGTGGGAAAAACGATAGAAAAAGGGAAAAGTGACGTTAGGATGAGAAAGCCTGTCAGTAGAATATTATTTAAAGCTACAACGAATCACTGGTTGGTATTTCACACCTCTCTCAGTGGAGTGGAACATCAAACTTGCGTTTAAATGAGAGCGTTCCGTAGACAGTCTCAGTTTTATGTTTATTTCTGGATTTCCAAGATAACAAACATTATTTCTATCATCTGTCCATCTTTGTTCAGGTTAAGAACCACAATTAAAGTGAAGGCACTTCATCCTTCGAGGTCTTGATTCGAGCGTCTCAGCAGAAACCGCCGGCTCACTGGGTCACACGTTGACATCCTCTGGCAGAAATCGCTAAACCAACATGGCTGGAACTCACTCAAAGCGGCAAAGCAGCAGTACATTGCCAAAAGCCATAGAAGCCCGTGTTTTGTGTGCACAAGCCACGCTGACTTTTCCAAAACCCTCAACCCAAATATTCTCTGCATGCCACACTGCTTTGAATGTTGACTTCCCCATTTTCCCCAGACGCACGCTATTTTCCTGGCTTGCTATCCACCACTTATCCCTCTCCTGTGCTATGGGACTGATGGAATTGCACTAAGCTACAGAAAATAAATCCATCAATGTATTTTATAGTAACAAAAGCCTCTTTGGTGACTTGAACATATATTATCTGTTGAATGTTTTCTCTAGGATTGTGGGCGGTGATAAACGAGATAAATAATGTATCCAACACATATGGAGAGATCATTACATCAACATCAATCAATCGTTAGGCTGTACATTTGGTTCCTAGGTCATCAGCACGAAAATAGTTTTCCATCGCTTAATACCATCATCTTGTTACAATTTTCGAAATAATCCATAAAGTACACGTGATGCACATACCTTCAGCGATCAGGGATAAATATTGATATAAATATCTAAACATGAGAAAACAACTAAATATTGCTATTTTAAAAAATATTGTATGAAATATAAATACAGCTCGTGATGCAAATTTTTCAATGTAATGTGCAGATGGCCGAATATGTTTGTTTCCAGTTGAAGTCCCATTGCTAAAATATAGTTTAAATTAGATAGAACTTGGCAAAACAATTTGACATGGTAGCATAAAGGACCCGATTTCTGATTGGATGTGGGGATCCAATGTTCATATACGTATGTTGGAAACGGTGCAAACAAGTAAAAACAAATGAGTGCTGTATGCTATTTTAGGTATATGCAAATAAAAATATTTTATTTTCCTCTTTCTGATTGTGTTTTTCTTCCAATTCCACCCAAGCATTGTCTTAAACATTAGTTTTATACAGGAATGGCATGGTCCTGCTTAAATGAGATTCTCAACAAAATGGTGTACTAGTGATTTATTTATGAAAAAAAATCTTACACAACAAAACATTGACATTTGTGCAAGGGTCATGTCGCAAATGTAATATCCTGGAAGAACATAAACTCTTCCTAGATATGAATATTCACTCTGTTAACAAAGCCATTGCACATAATGGCTGTAGGCTATAGTTCTGACTCTTGTGCGTTAATGTGATAATGTCTCACTGTGTAGCACGTACCAAAATTATGATCCAAAGTAAACAAGCACCCAAATTAATACATTTATTTTACTACCGTTTAGACGAAGGGTACTTCCCAAGTAATCTTTCACCAAATGTTACAGTTGCATTCGGGAAAGGATGCAATTTTACATAAAAATTAAGTGTCAGAAAATTTCAAAACTTTGACAAAATAGAAGCAAATATAAACGTGCTTACTTCTTGACATTTATGGTTCTCAATTATGTGCTTTGTCAGTGTTAACAAATAAATAATATTTACAAACCCTGGAAAAAAGTAAAAATATCCCAAACAAGCATAAATAATTTACAAAAGCATTTATAATACAGACTTAGTATAAACATCTTTGCATTTACTAAAATGGCTTTTAAAAAATAGCTGTTCACAAAAGTCCTCTATTAAAAAAAACAGCCAGGATTAAAAGAAATGACTCAACTCAGAACAATAAAATTATGTTTTGGTTACGGATACTGTTATTGTGATAAACTGTACAAGAGCCAATAAAAACAGCTTTGAAACAGAGCACATTTTGGGTCACATAGTGTAGGAATACACATACGGAAGAACCTAAGTGGTTGTACAATGAATCCTTTAAAAAATGTAGTCATAAGTACATTAGTTATAATGAAATATTCTGTGTAATTTCTGCTACCCATCCACTTATGTCGACCCTACGCGCACCTTCCAGTAAGGGAATGTACTGCATACATACAAGACACTCAGAAAACAGGAAAAATCCTACTCATGTTATCCTCTCCAGCATGTAGACATGGAAGAGCATGGAAAGTCTCATTTATGTTGAAAAGCATTCAGTGAAGATGTGATGTTTACTTTGAGATCCCCACTTGCCATCTTGATTCAGTTATCTGAGAAAACATGGAGAAAATAGTGGCTATGACTTGCATGTTTGTAATCAAGACCCACAACAAAACCGACGCTGTGTGGGAGCCTTGCAGTCCAAAGCGCTAAAAAAAAGCTTGCACATGGCGCACGGGCATCATTTTCTGCTCGTCAATGCTGGACAGAAATTTGGAAGTCCTTGAAACACATTGTACAAACACACGCACACTCACAAGGTCTTCCACAATGCATCTGGTGCATTGTACAGTACACAAAAAAGCTGACAAGCGCAAAACCTGGCATGACATTCACTTTTTTCAAATTTTGCTTTGGCCAGCGAAACAACATTGAACACACACGACGTTACCTTGTCAACCTTGCCGGCAACTCCAGCTCATCTGAATAGCAAAAGACATGTTGAGGGCTTTTGAGACTTTTCTTATATAGCATAAAAAAGAGGTTTGCAAATATCCAACATCTGCATATGCAAACATTCACACCTGCCAGTCTAAACTAAGCTCTATAAACAGTTGAAGGCTTCTTGCAAGGAAGAGAGATTGTGCAATGCCTGTTCAACCCTAATCAACTATTGTGGATTTGAACAAACTGTTTAAAAGACTTGCATTGTTGGTGAGAAAATATTGAATTCACCCAATTATCTGGGTCCGCAACAAAAGTTAATGCATTCTCAGTCCACACAAAAGCATATTCCAGTCTTTTTATGATGGAACACTCACGCACGGGCCAATTACAGACGTCGCTCTGAAATAAAGCTTTGGTGTTAAGACTTTCATTAGCATTTTTAAAACACAATCTTGAATGAACTTTTCATTCTTCAACTGTGTTTACATTGAAAAATGTGTGGAGTCAATCTCATTGTGTGGCATCATTTCAGATCATAGTTTTCCATTCCAAATGTGGATACGGAAAAAGGCCAGGCTTTTTAACAATGTAACATACAAAAACTTATGATGAATAGATTTAAACATATCATATATAATAAGCAGAACTCTTGGGGGTAATGCATAGAGGTTAATTGTGAGGATGTGATACCATTTATGGGTCATTTTCACATAATTCAGCAAATAACGGTAAAGATATGGCCCTGGACTTTCCCTTTATGTGTTACAAAGTTATAAAAATTAATTACTACTGCTTTGTTTGCCACATATTATACTACATTTGGCACCAATTTTAAGAGAAATCTATTTGAGACACAAATACATTGAGAGCCAGTTTATGTTGAATTTGTCCACTCCGTTAGATGTCCAGAATCTAGTGTCACAGTTTATAGGAATGAAAAGTCGGGTTATGATTTATTTGTTTGTCTCTATTTAGAATGTGTTGTTTAGATTTGTTTCAATAGTATTTTCACTCAAGTTGTCTTTGAGAAAAATGCAAAAGAATTGCAACTGCAAACAGTTTTACTGATGTACCTTTCATATCAGTTAGTGTGTCTTTACCGTTATCACATGAGAAATACACCAAAAAATTCACAGTAAATACACCAGGTGGCTGGTGTGGGAGAAGTACCAGGATGTTGTCAGCCATATTGTCAACGCCAGCTAAGCAGAAGCCATGAGAATGAAACTAAAACCAAGGTAAGGACCATACCTGTGAAATGTCGTAACAATTCCATGTCTTTACCGATGTCCTAAAAACTTGGTGAACATAATTACTTTGCTTTTTAATGAACTGGGCATGGTGTATGCATGCAGAACACTATCATTTACTGAGTGCCAAGAAATACCATCTACCAATGTCAAAGGCTGAGGTGGAATGTTGTGTCTTTACCGTTAATAAATTTTGTCTTTACCGTTATTAAAAGGTGTATACAATAGATATGTAGAGATGAAATACATATTTTTAAATATACAACAGATATGTAGAGATGACGCTAACATGTTATGCTATGTTTATGTGTATACTAATTCCTGCTTTGATTTGTAAAATTTCCAGAACATGAATCCATTTAAGAAAAAAGGCGGTAAGCCACCTGCGAAAAAATCTAATGCTGCAGCGATGCGCAAATGCAGGGAGAAGATTAAAAATGACCCTGGAGCCTATCACAAATATTTAGAGAAAGAAAGGGAACGATATCAGAAAAGAAAGGCACAAGGAAAGATTCCAAATATTCACCCATATTTTTTAAATTTTAATTAATTATGTTTTCATTAAAGTTCCAGCTAAGATATTTCCAGGCAGTGCTAGTGTTGCTAATTAGAGATAATCAGAATGCTTGAATTGCATTTTGTAAATTATTCATTTTCTGAAAGTGTCTTTACCGTTATTTGCTGAATTATGTGAAAATGACCCTTATAACGTGTGGTAAATTCACACAAACCTTTAAATGGAAGTGAAAAATAGTGGCTTTCTACAAGTTATGAAAATGTAAATGTGTCCATATAACAATTAGAGATATATATAAAGATGGTTTCTACTAACCTCTGCACTCATACTTGAGGTCGGAGAAGAAGACCAGTTCTTGTGAAAAGACAAACAATCCTAACCTTCCGCCAGCAAATGTCTTGTCATAAACTGGTCCTGAGTCAGCCATGATTTGTTTACCCTCGTATACAACAACCCTGCAAACAATGTGACAAACATATAGACTCTTTTTTTAAATGTAAATTTGCAAGTGTAACAACAAACAATACAAGAGTTGTATGGGAAAGGTATTATTTCAGAAATGTTAATTTCTGTGAAATGTTAATATCAGTTAGTAAATTAAGTGTTTTAAGTGTCTACTATATGCATCTTTTTTTTTAAAGGAAATAACTTGGTGAATATTTTACCTGATGAAACCAGTTTTTGGTCTATGGATGAGGTGCCACCTGTAAGCTGTGTAATCTTTCCAGCCGATGTTTTTGGGGTCGTGCCAAAGAGTGCGTACCTATATTGAATTAATAATATGAAAATAAATGCCCGAGTTTTTAAAGTAGATGTGAACCATTTGTTAAAATGTAGGTTACCTCTCCAGGAGTGTTGCCCGTGTGCCACAAAGCGTTCCTGAGGTGTTCTCCAGTGCCAGTGGTCGAGTTGACCACTTTAAGTGACACACCAGAGATGCCAAATGCCTTGGATGGCTGGTCCTCCCAGTATGTTTGCGTGATCTGCTTCCACATCACTACATAAAAACGCCCGCTGGACTGGTAGCCAAAAACGAAGCCGGCATAGTCGTCGTCCCTGTCTGTGTTCACGTACATTGTGCCACTGAAGTCCACGGCACTGAATTCATCAAAACCTGTTCGGTGGGAAAAACATGACCTTTCGCACATCATACTACATTGACTAGAAGCTTATTTTACTGAGTGATGCTCACCCACGGCGATGCCTGGGTCAGAGTTGGCAGTTTGTACCAGCTCTTTGCCTTGATGCCTCACCACCCAGTTGGGGTCAATTTGAGTGGTTCCTTTCGGATCCAAGTGTACCATCTGGAACTTCCTAAAGTCTGTGATACTAATGGCATTGTTCTCTGGGCACACGTCGAGGATATCTGGGATATTGTCATTATCAAAATCGTCTTTGCAAGCATCACCTCGTCCATCACCTGGTAAAGAAAGACACAGAAAGACAAGCTTGACCTCATTTGCACTGGAACTAATTTTAATCATTGTGTTAATAATGTATGTATGCATAGATTTAAAAAAAAACACTTTAGAGGCTACTTCCTTGGTGAAGGTCACTGACCTACTGACAAAAGGATAAATTTCTGAGTTGTACGTAATGAAGTGTACAATGACAATGACAGAAGATGAAGCAGCCATCTTTTGTCATGGTGCGATAATGATCACTGATGATATCCCAGTTCCACTTGAGCCCGACAGCAGGCTTGGAAGTCCCAGTGGAAATGTTGCCGTGAGTCATGAAGGCCTCAGCATGGAAGTAGCTCGCTGGTTTCTGTCATCATGTTTGTTATGGCACACAAAGCTACACTTCTGTCAAATAAACAATATCTGACAAGCTGTGAAGCGAGTGAATGCATCGGTGACCAGGGCTTTCCTTCGCAGCAGTCTGTTTCCAGTTAGGCACAGCTGTATAAACTCCAGGTAACCCTGTGCAATTTGGGTACAGCAAACTAATCAAGAGCTAAGCTAAAACAAATAAAAGCTTAACCAGCTGACGTGTGCCCTTTTGGGCCGCTCACTCAAGTCAGGTGGAATGACATCAACCATGCCAACACCGATCTCTACACTTTCCACTGTCTCATTTGATACACGACATCAGAAAAACTTGAACATCAGATGGGTGAGAGAGGCATCATCACAAGTGTGATTGTTGTGTGCAGATGCAACTGTCTGTTTGCACCCAAATTTTGTTCGGTATCTACCATAGTTTCTTTAATTGTTCTAAATATGGATGTCAAAAATGAGATTTTTCCATTCAACTCCCTGAAACTGTGTAACTGAACATTACACATCAGTATATAATTAACTAGATCCACAGATAATCACTTGTGACTGCAGTACTTTGCCATGGAAAAACATAGATACTCTACTCATCAGCAGATTTTGGTGGTGATGTATTTATTGTTTGTAATTTTGATTAAATATCTGTTTCCACAGCATTTTTTCTTCCTCTTTATTATTTGGGCTGATGGCAACCAGTTTGTATTGCAAATTATCGATGACTATGCTTTACCCATGTTGTTAATTAAATTGGAAAATAAAATTGGCATGCATAAAAAGCTGATTTACTGCTCAAGAGTATTTTTTAGTGTGCCTTGCGTTCTAAAAAAAAAGGAACGTTAGGTAATAAATTTGATGTTTTACCTTTTTGTGGGGGACAAAATTTGACTTTGGTAAGACTTTTGCAATCTATTATGTTGCAATTGCGCTGCAATTTCATATGATTTTAACATTATGCACATTGGATGGAACAAAATAAGAAAAAAATGTATGGAACTCACCATCAGAGTCCAGCTGGTCTGCGTTGGGGGTCAGCCTACAATTGTCCTTCTCATCAGGTACGCCGTCATTATCATCATCAAAATCACATGCGTCTCCTTTGCCATCTTTGTCGTGGTCGGCCTGGTTGGCGTTGGCCACATAGGGACAGTTGTCCTGGTTGTTCTGATGACCGTCTTCGTCGATATCCTGGTTATTGTCACATTGATCTCCCACTAAGTCGTTATCTATGTCCAACTGTTGGGACAACATAGAGGATTAGGTGTTTGATGGCGTTTGGCACCTTTCAGGTGAAGTTTATTACCATACCTGCATAGGATTGTGCAGCAGGGGGCAGTTATCACACTGGTCACCAACTCCATCCATGTCTGTGTCCTTCTGATCAGTATTGTATACAAGTGGACAGTTGTCATTCTCATTTAGGATTTCTATGGAAAACCAATATGGATGGTGGGTGGAAGATTCAACAGTGGCAGCTCAATAATCATCACAGCTTCAAGGTTAATTTACCATCTCCGTCAATGTCAATAGCACAGGCGTCCCCTTCCCCGTTGTGGTCCGTGTCAATCTGGTTAGGATTGTGCTCATAAGGACAATTATCACAGCGGTCACCGACTTCATCCTTATCAAAGTCAAACTGGCGAGGGTTGTAAAGAAGGGCGCAATTGTCCTGAGGTTGAAAAGCACGTGTTAGATGATTCTGCAGGTCTGAAGGAAGTATAAAGGAATGTAATTATGTCAAAAACATCTCACACCCTCTCATCCAGGATTCCGTCATTGTCGTCATCCTTATCACAAGCATCTCCCTGGCCGTCTTTGTCAAAGTCTTCTTGTCCAGAATTGGGGAGACTGGGGCAGTTGTCCTGAAATATCAGAAGAGACCCTTCAAATTACTAAGTGGTGTCAATGCATAATTATGTAAGCAAACGAAATCAAACAGCATACCTTCTTGCAATGGTAAGTTGCATTGGCTCCACACACAAGGTTTTTATTGGGCCAACCATCGAGGTCTGAGTCCTCCCCGCAGATATAGCCATCACCAGCATATCCGGTGCGACACTCACATTTATACATGGGATCGCTGAAATGGCTGAGGTATATACATTCAGCTGATCTGTGGCAGTTGTGGGTCTTGTCCTTGCAGGGATTCTCTGGCTCACACACCTGTATTAGAAGTAAATGGGGTTGAGCCTTGGAATGGTCTTAAGATTGTTATTGTTATATCTAGAAAGATCCTTCCAAAATAAGGGCAGCTCTCAGTGGCTGAGAAATACATTTTGGACAAAGTACTTCCAAGTGTTGCTGATTTGATAGAATCCTACTTAATGCATCACACATCCCACTGTGGCTCACCACTGCGTCATAAGGTACTCACAGCTGCCACTCATTACTGGCGGACCAAAATATGACTTGGCTTTAAAATCTACTCCATGAGCTCAAAGAGTAGAAAGTGGCAGCGAGAGCAAGCCTTTGATCAAAAACTCTGAAATGGAACCGTTCACTGCCAGCGGTGAGACAATTCCAGTGTCCCCAAATCAAATAACTCTGCGACCAGGGCATTGCAATTTAGATGAGTGACTACAAAGGCCAGTAAAGAGGTAAGAATTAGTTTTTGTCCAAGGTGGAGTGTAATTATGCACCCCTTTAAATGTGAATAAATTGTTGGCCCCTGTTCCATGGGTGTACGGTATCAATTAATGTCAAGACTACCGACACCATGCTATTTGATGAAATAATCAAAATACTACTAGGTTTTTTTAAAACTTCAGAGTAACCGTTTAAAAATTGCATATTGAATAAAAGTCTTGTAGCTTAATCATAATAGATGGGATACTGCTACTATACATTGTGAAGCCATATATACTACCTGCTACCATTTTATACCACTTTGCGGCAAGATTGTTACCTTACCTGCTTGTTTTCCTTAGCTTCCTCCACTCCCATTCCAAATGGTTGCGTACCCGTGTAGCGTTTAGGGCAGGGCAGGCAATGGAACCCTGGATCGGTATTGATGCAGCGTTGCAGCCCGCCCACGTTGAAGCAAATGTCAGACACCATATCACACTGGAAAAAAAGAAATAGAAACAGTAATTAATACAATGGTTGGTCTTAAACATACATCCCACTTAATTGCAAAGGTCATAGCACAAAGAACATTTGCCTCATTGATGTCTTCACAGTGGGTGCCATTTCCACGGAAGCCGGCTGGGCATGGCCCACACTCCCAGGAGCCATCTGGAGAACTGCTGCAGTCCACCCCTCCAAAGCATGGGTTGGACAGACAGCCATCTATAAGGTAAATTTGAGATTTGAATCAGAATAATAGTCTAGAAGAAATTATATAAACAAGACCTTACCGACAGGACAGTCTTTTTTGTCACACGTGTCACTGTCGTGGACCTCTCCGACGCACTTCCTGCCGCCATACTGAGGATAAGGACTGTTGCATTCACGTTTCCTACTTTTGATTCCACCACCACATGTTGCTGAGCAGGTTGCCCACGGAGACCAAGGTCCCCAACCTCCATCAACTAATAAAACATGGATTTTGTGTTAGAGGGTAGAACTCAGAAGTATAATTTGCAGTATTTGCCCACAATAGGCTTGAAAAGGAAGGTTCCAAAGCTTTTTGGGGTGTTCTGTATCAGTGCATATATAACTGGAAAAATGTGGATTAAATTGCTTAAGTGAAAAAAATAAACATAAGGTCCATTGAGTCAGAGGCCATGGACTTAAAACTACAACAAAGAGATTGAGATCCAAATTTCCAAAACAAAAGTTTATATAATATGCAAGGAGGTAGCACTGTTGCAACACTCACTTGGACATGGCTCTGCAGTGCAGCGTTGAGTCTCTCGACCATTGCCTTCACAGTCTTTTCCGCCGAGCTGAGGCATGGGGGCATTACAGTGTCGTATTCTGGTGATCTGGCCATCTCCACAGGACACTGAGCAGGACGACCAAGGCGACCACAAGCTCCATCCACCATCCTGGCGAACTAAAACATCAAACATATGACGCAAGCAGAAGTTTTACATATTAACTTCCAAGATTTTCACTGTATAAAACAAAAAGAAAGCTGTCTAATCCACCAGCATTTAAACAAAATGGGAACCACGTTTTCCTCAAGGAAATGCAGTATTATATGATGTTGGAGGTTGTGGCTCACATTCTAAGATGCTCCAAGGTTCTTGTGCCAGTGTTTACATCACAATGTGTAAGCTATTGTCAAGCAGTGAGATTCATTCAGCCACTCACGCTAACAGAATGTAATGTTACACTCAACTAATACAGGATGATTCCTCAATCTCTTAATTATGAGCAAAAATCCTCAAATACTTATATTTCATTAATTTATTTCTGTTATGCTTATCCTGACAAGGGTAACTGGTGTGACTATTCCAGCCAATATTGGGCAGTTGCCTAGGGACACCCTGAATTGGTTGCCAGCCAATTACAGGGCACTATGCAACACTCACCCAAGGAAAGTTTAGAGCGCTCCATCAGCCTAACAGGCATGTTTTTGGGAGGTGTTGAGGAAACCGGAGAACCCGGAGAAAAAAATAACATACAGGAGAACAGGAAGATCGGGGCCCACTAGAGGTTTAACCCACAATCACAGAACTGTGAGGCAGGTGGTCAAACCACTCTCCACCTTGCTGCCTTATCTGGTGACAATGTATTCCTTTAGAATTTTACAATACACTCTTAAAGGTATTATTACACTTTGTAACAGACTGTACAATTGTGATCATTTACCAATGCCATAATAATAAAGTAAATTGTAATTAACATATATTTCATAAATATCAGGAAGGTCTGAACCTACCAAGGATTAACCCTCAATCTCAGTACTGTGAAGCAGACAGGCTAACAACTTGGAAATTGTAACAAACAATTGTAGGTGATTTGATTAGTAGTCTTTGGAGGTGAATTTTCACAAATATACATTACAACACTCACAATTTGTGGCCAGAGGTAAAACACATACAATTGTAAGAAATATTCATATTCTCACCACGACTGTCACATTTTCCTGGGGTGCACTTGCGAGTTTGAATCGAAGGTCCTGTACAGGGGTTGCTGGTTGCATCACAAGACCGTCCCCTCTGTTGAGTTCCTGTCCCGCAAGTGACTGTGCACTCTGTCCACTCAGACCACGGGGACCAGCCATGCTCACTGCCTTCAGCTGAATCATTTAAAAGCAAAACTCCAATAAAGAAAGGCACTTTTAATTTTCATGAATGTATTACTTAAACCATGTAAAGACCCTTTCCCCAAACAATCATTTCAACAAATCAGGATTATGGAAAAAACATGGAAATGTATTTGCGTGATAAAACAAAATGTTTCTATCATACGTTTTAGAAGATTCTGATACCATGTCTTAATTGAAAGACAAATTCTACAGGAAACCAAGTCCGATTGAATGCTTGTTACTTTACTGGTATGCAAAATGGGGTCTTGATTCAAGCCAATAGTTGATGCTGAGTACTTACGCAGACACATTGGACAACACTCGCCATCAACAAATGTAGGGCTCGCACAGGCCACAGCGGGGCAGGTAATTTGGTGACAGACAACCTTCGACTCCTGTAATCAAGAAAATGTGAAATTGATGCCAAATCACTGTCATTTAAAGCAACAATGTCATGTACCATGTTCTCACACGGCAGTATAAAACATTTGTTTGGGAGGTTTTTGTAATGCCACCTTAACCTACCAGCTCTATTTATTATTGTACTTTGTAACAGTATTTTGGTTATGCCGATCATTTTTGAAGTGCAGTGTGGTTTCAATTTTTTTTATATTGTTGATATAGGTGCTGTGTAAGTACATGGACCTCAGAGATCTGCAGTCACTCTAATTTTTCTAGTTTTCTATTTCTAGAAAATAACCCATTTTGAGCATAACATAGTGCTTATGTTTTTTCAAATAATTTTCTACTGGGTCCCGGTGAAATGAAGTTATTTCATTTGAGTTGTCCCTACCTGACAAGTACATTTGGTGCAGCTGTCTACAACCCAGTCTTCGTTGTCATCGAACAGTCGGCCATCTTGCCAACACATGTTCTTCTCTTTGGTGTTCTTCATCTTTCCTAGGGCCTCCTTCATGACAGTGTTCTCTTCTGTCTGACATGCAACACAGATGAGTTTAAATTTAGAATTGTCACAGAATTGCTCACTGAAGGCTTGCCATGTTTCATTATGGTAGCCACCTGCAATTGTGTTAAGCAATCGGTAATAGTCCCACACGATTAACAATTCTTGCATCAGAAAACCATCAACCAAAATGGAACTTACTCAGAGAGAACTCTACCCACTACCTTATCTAAAAGCTTAAATGAAAGGTAAAAAGACCGCAGAGCAATGATTGATGAGAAAATGTAAATACTTGTTCAAATGATTGTAATTAATAAACAGTGAAACTGTTCAAAAATTTTCATTGTAACCTCCAACCCAATGGGAGAGCAGGAAGTCTGTGGCTGGACTCCCGCACACTTGGCGAGTGTCAGTCGATAAACTGCTGCCAACATTTTGTGTCTGTATGCTGAAGGGGGGAGTCAGTAGCGTGCGGTGTTAGAATCTAAGACACCACTCGGTCTGGAAGAGCCTCAGGGACCCTTCTCATCTCAGCCATTTTTTTTCCAAGCTTTATGCCCAGACTCTAGTATTGATGGGAGGCTCTCAAAGGAAACACGTGGGCTGTTCAAACACAGGCAGACATAAGACTGGACCTCAACACTGCCAGGGGAACACTTCCTATATCCACATGTAGCTTGTCACAAAATGTTTCTGACAGACACTCAATGCCACAGGTCGCAGTATTCTTGTGGGTTGCACTACCTCGAATTGCATTAAAAAGCCCTTTGGTCAGTCTCTGTTTTTAAACCAATATGGGTTAGCTCATGACTTTTGACCTTCTAAAATAACAGGACATTGTCGTCTTCCTCCGTTTACTCACTGGATTCTTTCCTTCAGATTACACATACTCATCAATATATCATTCAGAGAAGAATCTGGCAACAACACTCGATCCTTTGATACTTACCACTTTTTGCAAGCCTTCAATGAGGTTACTGACAACCACTCGGAGGCCATTGAGCTCCTGGAACATGGTGCTGAGCTCCTCACAGGAGCGTTCACACATGTCTGAGCCCACATCAACTCTTTTCTGGCCTATGATGTTGGTGGTGATGGAAGGACTCACGTCTACAATCTCCGGGCTTTCGCTCACGATATTGCCATCATCTGGACGAGAAAAAACAGAGAGATGGAAAACAGAAGTACACTGATCATGGAACACCAGGATTTCCCAATTTTGTTGAACCCATGTACAGAAATTGCGACAGCGTGCATATTAAAGTGTTTATTGTGTTCTCAAAAACAGATGCTCCGTCAGATCTGAAAGACAGTTAATCTTTCCACGGCATGATGACAGTGAGGTTAGTTGAGGGAGCAAGGGGGGAGAGGGTGGGGTAAACCAAAAGGGCAGGAGAGAGCTCCGAAAAGAGGGTGTTCTCGTCTGTGATGAGAAAACCATGTTTGTCATAAATCTCAGCCAAGTAAATAGTAATATCACAACAGTTTAACATGGTGTAACCAATATATTCGACAAGGAAAGGACACTTAGGAACTACTGTAAAATACTGCATTGTCTGTATGTCTAGAGGCCACTATGGTGAGATGTGATTGCACCTAACTGAATTTCTTCATGGATTCTCAGTAGCAGAAAGGCCACAGATGGCATACATGATTATGACATCTTGACAGTGCAATGAGCCGCAGGACAGTTTAAGCTTTTACTTCCATCCCGTTCAGGATTGTTTTTCTTCTTAAAGCCACAAAACTGGAGTTATGACATGACGACTTGAATGCAGGACTGAAAAAGCAAATCTGCAAATGTTTTAGATCAAGTATATAAATTAGCAGGGCGAGCATCTCTAAATGAAGAAATCACCCAAAATAGCCCTACGACAAATCGGTCCACGCTAAAATGTTGTGTTTTCCTTTCTGGTTGGTCTGCTGAATTCATTCAAATCTTTTGAGGGCTTCATGCTGTGCGTCGATGACGAAAGCATTCACACAGCATTCCCTCCCTCGACACACACACATACGCTGCATTTTTTCCCCTCCGGCCACCAATGATGAGTTTGTCACATTTTTTCCCCTCTCTCCGTTTAAACAGACATTTTTGGAAGACAAAGACTAAAAATGAATTCTGCCTGTGGCAACTGTCATGTGAAGCACGGCTCATATGGATTCACTCCAACCGTATCCTCATCAGGTGACCAGCAACAATGATTAGATACATATTTAGTCTTTTTGAGCAACTGAAGATCAGCAGCTTCTATACCTCAAGAGAGCTTTGATTGAGTTGAGCAACGCAAACCTAATCAGCCAACGTTGTGACTTCACAGCGTGTGCGTGCGTGAGCGCAGCTGCAAGTCGAGGCTAACGCCATACTGTGGTATTCCCTTTCCCAGGGCTGTATTAAGGAACTTTGCAGTGGAAATAATACTGTGTGCGTGCATTTTTGCAGGCTTCATCAACTTGAGCCATTGAATCCTTCTTTTCTTGGAAGTAAAATGGGAAATCTTGCCGCACATCTAATCTGCAATTTCGCTGACCCACTTTAAAAACAAAGTTTAACAGTGAGTCAGCTGAGCACATGCATTGAAAATGTTGTTGTGGGAAGTGCGGTTCTGAACTAACCCTGGACAGGCACACGTGAGAGACTGCTTCCCATGTGCAAATAGAATTGTTTCTTGCAACTCTCGCCTTCTCAAGGTCACATAATAGAAACCATTATAGAATAAACGCCAACTATAAATATATAAGAGTAAATGATGAGGGTTAAAATAAATGAATTTAAGGAGAAATGTTTACCTTGTTTTGAAACTTCGCAGTCTCGACTCAACAGGACATCCTCGATTGTGGTATCAAAGATGAATCGTACATTCTGCAGAAGACCCTGTTTTGTAAGACAGAAATAATTATCGATCTAAATTTAAAAAGAGGGAGGGGTTTCAGTTTATATTTTCTGTCGCTCATTCTTTTTTTTCTTCATTAATTTATTTCATTTCAGAAGATAATGCCCACGATATTTAGAAGATCAGCCAACACATAGTTCTATTAGTAATTTCATATCTAGCCGTAAACTCCATATCATTTCTACTTTGAGTGTTGGAATAAATACTATGAATATAAACTGTAAATTAATAGAAGAATATATTTGAATATTTTTTTTCTTTGAAATTTCTCTACTTTTAGAAGTTCATGCATATAGCATTAGGGAAATTGGGGTTAAACAATTTCAAATTGTTCCCTTTTTTAAATAAAGGTTATAGCATGCAAGTTAAAAAAAAAGAGGACTTGAGTGAGGAGGATACTGTTATGTTTACTGATATACTGATATGTTTAGGATCATAGCAAATTGCTCAAGGGCAATCCGACAACATCTTAACCTTTCAATTTCAGATTTTCTCTTTGTGTTATAGGGTGGGAGCCAGCAAGATTGTTTAAAGTTTCTCACATATATTAAACCGAGAGGCATCATTCGGGCACTCTACATTCACCCATTCGTGCACGGAAAGTGCCAATTTTGACTCTAAATGTGGAACAATAAGCTGCTCTGGAATGTACAAATTGTAACTATTGGATAAAAAGCAACTTAACCCATAATTCCAAATCAAAAGAAGCAGGGCTTGTGAGGCCTGACTCACCCTGAAGTGGTTCTCCCGAATGGCTCCTTTGGCAACATACATGTGACTACCCTCGGCCTGCAGGTTCTCGTAGAAAGGCTCGTCCAGGATGACGCTGTCCACCAGGTTGCAACCAACATACAAGTTGGCGTTCTCCCCGTGGACCTGCAGCGTGATGTTCTTCCATTGGGAGTCAGACAGGTCCACGTCTTCAAACGAGACGATGTTCTGGGCACCTTCCAACCAGTAGACCAGGTCCAAGGAGTTGGCGCGTCCATTGGACACGATCTCAAATTGACGCTGTCCGTCGGGACCCTCAAAGCCCAGCAAGGTACCCCGAGAGCTGCGATCCTGCCGAATACTGGCCACGAACACGAAGCCCTCGTTGTTTTGGATCTGACGAATGATTTGCCCCAGAATGGCTGGGCTGACTGGGGGCAGGTGGTCGAAGCGGATGAAGCGGTATGCGGGGGCATCGGAGTTTTGACCTCGGAACTGTTTGGCCCCCAGTGTCTTGCGGCTTATGCGACTAACTTCGAACAAGTCGAAGGAGGTGTCGTCCTCCTGCTCGCCATCTAAGCATTCGAAACACACTTTGGTTGAAAAAGTTTTACTTTTCATGAACTGCTTAATAAAAAAATGATGTGATTACCTTGCGCGAAGGTGTGAAGGAAGAGGAAGGAGAATGGTAGTAAGTATCTGAGTATCATATTGCCTTTCAACACAACAAACATTTCCTCATTAGTTTGCGACCTTAACAAGTTTCAACAATATGAATTACACAGGGTTATAAAGCATCCAAGTGTGATTGAAGAAAAGCATTATAACTTACCCCAAAATGTTGGATTAATCCAGCATTAAAGTACAACAAAAAATAAATAAAAAGGAAAACAGCTGGTGATATGATAAAGAAGCACCTCCAGTACAGGAGCAGGAGAGTCCCACTCCGAGTGGCTACATCCACTGAATGAAGGAACCAGACACTCCTCCAGCCTCTTATAGTGGGCCCTCGGGAAAGGAGGGGGCTGTCAATCAGATTTAGCCAATGCAACCCATTTGTGATGGGCTACTCGTAGTCAAAGTTACATAATTACCTTCAAATGGCGTCATTTGTTTTGCGTGCAGAACACCCCTCACCCCCAACACACACACACATACACAGACAAACTCACTGGCACGTGATACCTCCCTCATGCCCAACCTCATCTTGGCATTCATCGTCTCATTCATTATAACATGGAAAAAGTGCTTGAGTAATTTACAACAGTAGTTTAAAATCAAGGGTCCATGAATCAAAACATGTATGATTTTATCTACAACTGATTTGATCATATCAGCAATAAAATCCTATTTGGAAATAATGTACATTTAAATAAAAACAACTGCATATTATTCATTCATTGCTGTTCTGTTTCTAAAAAAAATGCTTCATATTTTTTTCCGTCAGGGCTGTAAATTTTAATTTTTTTAATTTTTTTATTGCCTTAGGTGAAATTTAACTGTGTTAATCGTATATATCGTGAATATGATCAAAGGCCCTTGAATCAAATGGTGGTAATAATAGAAAAATACATTTTTTCAAACATCATTAACAAAAGCTTTGAATTTAAGCGGTAACAATGACAATTGATCCAAAGATGTGTTTTGTTGTGCTGTGAATACTAGCATTAAATATTAGACAAGATCACAAAATTGGTTTGTCACAAAAAGAACATGGCTTCTTTGATAAAACAGCCCACTTGAAAGAGGTTTTTGAGTGAGCTTTAAATCTCCGCTGAATTGTTGCTGTCTGCCATGTGAAATTGGATAAAAAGAAGAAAAAATGTGATACAAAAGATATTTTGGATGTTTCCCCTTTGCTTATAAGTAACATCTCGTGTCTGGAGATTGTCAAGGCTTTGCCAAGGCTTCCCTCTGTGGCGTCAGAGAAAGAAAAGCTGATATTGCTTCTCATTCTTTGAGCCCTGCAGAGAAGCCACAAGGGCTGGACATGGATATGCGTGACGACTTACGTCTAAGCAAGGGTGAACGTCACTGCCAATGTACATTCCATTTCTGGAACAAAAGAAAGTACGGGCAGTTTCTAACTTGTCTTTGAACGAGTTGGATTGACTACGGTGATGCAAAATCAAAAGGGAATAATCAAATAACAGAAAACATTCCACATCAAGGAAGGAGAAATCCTAAAAAGGGGAAGTGAACTATGAAAAGTGGTATCACAACTGTCTGTCTAAAATTCTCAGGTGATCAACTATGACTTTGTTAAAGTAGTTGAACTTTGTACTCCATTACCTCACATGCAATGCTTAATATTTTCAAAGAATGTGTTCTATATTCACAAAAAAGCTTTCCAGTCATGTGACAGAGCTTCCAAAATCTGCCAAAGAATTCAAGTAACATTTAGCACTGTTATTTCACAGATGACAAAAATGGCTTGTTAATCCTAAACAAAATAATCGTTCAAACAATTTCCATCCATTTTTATCTGCTTCCACAAGCTCATTAAGCATATGGTGACTGTGAACCACCAACTCCACAGGCACGAGCTCAAGAGATGCAGAGTGGCGTCATTTTGGTTGATAAACAACTTCAGATTCCGTGCGCCTTCTCCAAGATGTGATCTCACCATTTAGGTTTTTGGGTGAATTTAAAAAGACAGAACATTTCGGTCGGATTGAAGTACACGTTTGGCTTTTGAGATGTTTGAAATACTGCAAACAGGTGAGATACACACACTATTAATTTGGAAAATGAAGAGAATCATTTATTTCATCAAGATTTACTTCAAACAGCGTATGCATGAAGAACTACTTGCCAAAAACTGAGCAACCAATGAGCCACAATTGGCTGCAAGGCCCATTATAAATTATTCTTGCATAATCTACCAAATGGATTATTAAGATTTTTGTGTATTTGAACTCAAATGTTAAATATGTAAACATATGACAATAAGCAAGCTGCAATGTGAAGATTTTAATCATGCAAGCTACAAGCCCAACAATTAATATAAACTAAAACAAAATTCATTTTGCACTTATTTATCTAGGTTTTTATCTCAAAAAGACAAAAGACAAATTTAAAAAATATGAAAAAAACATTCTTAAAATGTCATTTTAAAATGCCATTTTAAAATGTTACCTTCTGTTTTGTTTAATAACAAGTTAACTCATTTATAACTAACCAACAGCTTATGTTTTACAGCATAATTTAAAAGACAAATTAAATTATTTGTAGGGGGCCCTTTCACATATAATGAGCATTGAAAACAACTACCTAACAACTACCTTATGAAAGAATGTTGACATTACAATCTCAACATTCACATTACAAAACATGATTCCACCTTTATTACCAAAAATAAATATGTTCTAAATGCCCTTATTCAGAAAGGACAAACTGATCATGCTCTCTGAGATATTATTGTGTGAACATACTTTTGTATATTTTACAAGTCTCATAATATTTCATTGTTTTCTGTCCAAATATTGTGACATTACATTATCTGGCCAAATGTATGAATTCACTGTTGCGCAAATGTTTTTGTGTCTTGCTTCGCTTTTAGACACTTGTGTCTGCTCTAGTTTATTTTCATTGAGCAAGCATTTGTCAGGATTGGATTTTAGGTAATAACAATGGAGCAGTAATACAAAAAGTATGTTTACAATTGGGAGAATATCATCTTTGTTGCACTAGCAACTCTGACTCACCTAATGTTCGGAGCTCGTATAAGTATTGTAGACCAGGACGTGTTGATTTCAACGTATTTTTGGGACTGTAAGTCATACCTGAGAGTAAGTCCAACTAGAAAAAGAATGCACAAAGAAATGGGAAAACAATTCACAAATGTAAAATATATATAGTGAATTGATCAGAAACCAGGAACAAACATTAGACATTAGTGCAATAGTAAAATGAGCAACAGGAGACAAAATAAGCACATGTTAATCTTAATTTATTAACAGTTTTGTTTTTGCTTAGGTGATATAACTATAGCCCCAAAAGCACAACATAAGTTGTTGGCAGTGAGAGTGGAAAAAAAAGACATTTGTTGCACTTGAATAAGTTGCAGGCCTAACAAAACAGTAAAAAAGTGTGATTTATAGTTCGAAAAATATCTTCAGGGGCAATATTGTGATGCAGAATGAGTGCACATGCATTAGCATACACAAACAAGTGGCCACATTATATTAAACATTATTGATGATTGTTTGAACAACAATTTCTGCAATTATGAATGAAGAACATTTGAAAAGGATGTCTGACATGAACGGCTTTCTACTTATGTAGAAGTCAATTAAAATGAATAATAGAGTACTTGATTCCATAAGTCAGAATTTTTTTCATTTGCATCCAATTTTGCTCCAATGTTGACCGACATTTTTTTTTAAATTAATGCACTTATTTTTCATTAGAAAATGCTCAACCCCCCAAAATTAACACAATGCCTGGCAAAACTCGGTTTAGTTTAAAATTCACAGAGTAAAATCTGGGCACTTTTACTTGAACAAAAGTCTGATTTTCAGCCTGCAATAATACTAGCTAAATTTTCAGCAAGCAGTTTGGTGACATTATGCTTCTATTGTACTGTATTTTACTATGACAAAGAAAAAAATGTGTTAGAAATGCATCTACATAATCTGGCAATTCTTGCCTAAATTTAGGTTTACATATATCCAAGAGGAACACTCACCATTTTACATCATCTCCTCACCCTCACTTCAATTGCATTTTTTATTTGTTAGAGGCAATCATCCCATAATGACTTCCAGACTCATCATTTCCCTGCATTGGCAGATAGATTGTGCAGATTTACTGTATGGCAGAAAAGTTTGATAAGTGGTACAAGTTTACAAGACCTTGCCAGGTTGGATAAGTGCGGTCACTTTCTATGCATGTAATTTAAAAAGAGAAAGTCCGTCACCAATTATCAGTGTAGACGACTAAGTGTGTTATGTGTGAAAAAAGAAAGCAACAGTGGAGATCTTATACGGAAAAAGAAAAGGAGGAGCTTTGGCCTTGGGTCCCTGGGCACAGGAGGTGCTGCAGCCCAGCTTACTTTCAAATATTTCATAACACCATCACAGTGGATGTGGTCACGGTGTATAGATCTGAAGCATAAAGCTCTGAACTCAATTATAGTAGTTACTGATTGTGACCATTACAGCGACAATACAGCTGTTATCCACCATATTTACCTTAAAAGAAAAATATTTAAGATCGATGGCTAAAACTAGTACTGCAACCTGGACCAAATTATGGAAGTGCACAACATCCCCTTCTCTCGTCGCATGACAATGGAGAATCAAGTTGTGATTATACCAATATTGCATGTCAATTAGAAACAAAAAAAAGTTATTTCTAGAGAAATTGCATTAGCTGTTTTTGCTGTGATATTCGGTATACTTGTGGTACAAGTACACACAAGTATACACATTCTTGTAGTACAACTATACGCATCACACAGTTACAAGAAAACAAATGAGTCAAACTTGTTTGTTGTTTGAACGGAAAATAAAAACATATTCGTTTTCTATTATACAATTTTGTAATGTATCCAAAGCATAATTAGACACAAATAATAAAGGTGACAATATAATCAAAAACAATATAATGATCTTTAAATCACTTCTCTCAAACAGTACTATGACCTCTCAATACTTCATTTAAGTCCAGTTATACATTGAATACAGAATATTTTGAGTGAAGAATTTCCTGCTTATTATTGAGTCCAGGTTTTTTAGTTGGCTTCTGTATTTTCAATAAATGTTTCAAACAGTCGAGGTAAATTAGTGTGAGTCACATTTGTCATTTGGAGAAATGAGCGCAGTGGGAGCTGAAGATTTTCCTTACTTAAGAAATGGAGCAAATTTGAGAGCTTTTAATAGCTGCCGCCAAAAAGAAATAGAGCATTGCCATAACCTGAACTTGTCAAGTAGGTGATAGTAACCACACGATCTGAAAAGACAAGTTCATGTATGAAATTTGAGATTGAGAAACACAACTCTCATTCACTCACTTCCTCCACATATTCTCCCGGGCTTCTAGGTGGTCCGAAAATTACATCAGAAGAAATCAGAAGAAAATCTGCATGGTGGGTTTCACAACCTGGATCTGAGACAAAGGTGTGTCATTAGGTTGTTAAAAGGCCATCCCATTTCTCAAACTGATGAAAGAGCGTCATCCTTCTTGGGCCAAAGTATCTCCAAACTCAATTTTTTCCTCCCAAAAAGGAAATATATTTGGACTCGAAAAGACACACTCAAATACCAAAGTATAAGACTAATCAGAAACCCAACCTTTTTATTAGCAGGCTGATGCCTGATGCTAACCATTATCGTCTATGGCTGTCAAGGTTGCATGGTAATAGTAGTTGTAAATACACATGCAATTAATCCTTCCAACTACATGCTGAGGAAGCGTTTGGCATGCGTGAAGAGGAATAACTAATAGTCGGAGCAAACATTCATGGAGGGTGACCATCTGCCCTGATCCAATTGGGAGATGTGAAAAAACAATGAGAGCAGGCAGAACTTTTAACATTTTGTCATTGGATTGGATTGGATAACTTTATTCATCCCATATTCGGGAAATTTCGCTGTCACAGTAGCAAGAGGGTGAGGATGCAGTCATGTTAAAGACTTAGTTCTCTTTCCTTCAATGTGATTAAATGGAAAATCTTAAACTGTACATCTTATCCTATATTTTATATTCAACGTAATTCTCACAGATATAAAGCGTTTCCCTTAGTCATCTGGTATTATAAGCTTTTCCTACAGTAAACTGTTCTTCTGATTTTAATGATTGGTCTCTATTTGTATACTTGTGTGTCCACTCTCTAGGGGAGACCATCTGCTACGTATCAAGTGTTTATGTCATTGTCTACAGAAGTCCAAAACTCCTTACAAAGTAAGTTATGCTTTCACCTAAGCAACTGTTCCAATTCATACTTTCTTACCTATTGAGCAAAATCAATACTAAAGTAACGCTGCCCCTTCAATATACTGAAAACTCATTAAGTATTATGTAGCGCTTTTATCAACACAATTTCAGTGTTCTAAGGACACAAAGACATTTTGAATGTGGGCAATTGGAGCCAGATTAGACCCTTGGCCAATGAACAACAACCCTATCAACCGCGCCACATATTGTACATAAAAATCATACATCACATGACTGTGTTATATGGATATGTGTGAACAAGGTAGTTAGCCATTAAGTACAATAGTTGTTAATTAGGCTCTAAAGGGAAAAAAATGTATAGTAGGTAATTTCACGAATGGTAATCTTGTCGGTTTGAGATTATCTCACACAGTATAATGCTGAAAGATTGTATAAAGCCATTTTATGATAGTAAGTGTAATCATAAACAATCCGAGGGAAGAGTTGTACGTCCCATGACAAATGACATAACACAAAAATTGATGAGATTGCTTGGCGTCTACGCTTCAGTGCTGAGGTCAGAAATGGACTCGCTCATTTAAACATGTAAAGCTTCTCCCAAGTAGATGACCAAGATATATGACGTGTTTTGTGTTAGGACATTGAGGCGAATCCCAAATGAAGGAAGATCAACTCAAAACGGTCTCGTTAATTTTATTTTCGCATTTTACGGCAATTGGAAAGCTTTGTGTGAGAACACAATGACTCACAGTTGGATGACACCGTGTGCAAATATTCTTCCTTCAATTTGACTTCCAGTACAGACAATTGAAAAGAGAATAATAAGTATGTTAAGGGTCATACTCACTTGACCAACGTTAACCTTTGACATACACATCTGTAAGTGACAAATTATTGTTATTAAAAACAGAAAGAAACAGAATTAGCTATGTTATCACTGAGACCTCAGTAATATCTTGGGAGATAGAAACCTTGACTTTTTCCTTTGGCTGAATTTTCATAATGCAAAGTTAAGGTTCAGTGTTTTACCTTTGACAATATTTGATTTCACTGGGCCAGTGGCGTGAGTGGTCAGCGCATCGGCCTCACAGTTCTTAAATTGAGGGTTCAATCCCAGGTTTGGATCTTCCTGTGTTGAGTTTGCATGTTCTCTTCCGGGTTTGCATGGGTTTTCTCCTGATACTCCGGTTTCCTTTCACATTCCAAAAGCATGCATGGTAGGCCGGTTAAACAGTCTAAATTTCCCCTAGGTATGAGTGTGAGCGTAAAAGGTTGTCCATCTCCTTGTGCCCTGCGATTGGCTGGCCACCAATTCAAGGTGTCGCCCACCCATGAATAATGAATGAATAAATATTTGATTTTGAAATGAGATACAAAAACTCATCTGCAAATAACATGGGCATCAAATCATTTGCTCTAGATTTTCGTGGTTTATTGGGCCATGTTATATAATTAACAGTAGCAAACCTGGCTCTAAACTTGTTTGACAAGAAGTCAGTCATTAGTGTTTTCTAAGTACAACAATCTGACACATTTCTAACCGTCTGTCTGTCACTGAGCTCTCGGGCTGCCTGCACCGTCAGTGCCCATATGCATAAATTACTATGAGAAACACTGCTTGAAAATCTGAGTCAAGAGCAATTTGAGTTAGAAACGAAAGGTGGATAGGGATTCAAATCCACTTAGTATAATAGTAGCAAACAGATCTAATGCCTCACTGCCTAATATATATTGTGGATATGTATCGGAAATTGATTGCACTTCTGTGTCACATTATTTAGAAATTTGAGGCAAAACAAGTTTACTTTTTATAGCAATGAAACTATTGCACAGGATCACACTTCGAACCAGATGTTAGGATGTCAGGGTGTGGTGGAAAAATAAACACATCCCCTAATTCTTTTATACTGACATCAATGCATAAAGTGCACCCACATTGACCTCACACGGACAATGCTTTAGGACTTAAAAAAAACGTAACGTATATATCAGAATGGGGACCCTGAATCTGCATGTACAAAAATCATTATTACCGAGGAATAGGAATACACGCAAAAACGCACTAACACGAGCACATTCCAACACAATGAAATGGGGAAAAGATTGGGCCACATAAATGACTGCAAAGACAATTTATGACTGTTTGTCTCGGCAGAAAGCTGCTGCTGTAGGCAAGAACACTAAAGCTCACTATGACAGGACAGAGTCAACTTTGCCAGTTCATCTTGTGGCATTACCACATAGACACATGCACACACACACACAATATGGTATTAAACAAACCAACGACCTACTCACCCAATAAATCTCATTCTGTCGGCAGCCCTACTCTCTTATTTTGGTTGCTAACTCAAATAGCACAACATCTGTGTGCCTTGCTATTAATTATGCATATATATTCAATGAAGCAGATGAGCGCAGATTTCTCAAAGAGAGACAAGTATATGACTTATTACTGTATAATTAGCTTCAATATCAGATAACGGGCCAAATCCAATGTAGTAAGTCTAGCTTATGAACACTTTATCTAACTTAAATTAACATTATGAAATAGATTGCTGGTCACAAAGATGACTATAAATTATTTAATTTATTTTCTTGCGGTTTAGTGGTTGTAAAAAGTAGGTTGTTGCAGACAATGCTGGAAAGTGCTCATTGATTGGGACTCAGTGGTAAAGTATAAGACAGTAAATGTGTGTGTGTTTTTAGCATTTTCTAGTATTACTATTCAGCTGTATAAATGTGTGTTTAAAACATTTTCGTGTATTAATTTTCAGTTATATTCTATAGATAATTTACCCTGGAGCACTGAAGATGAATGTATCAATGTTAACTTTAGGTGTTGTTGATTCCTTCTGAACATTCATACACGTTCATCGGAGTCCAGTTATGTGCAATAAATGAATGCACTTGATAGAGAAAGGCATAATACATCTGCCTACTCGATATAATAAAGTGCCGGGAGAAAATTATGTGAGTGACAAGGTAACCAAAAAATTTTCTGTTGGACTTAAGGTTCCCAAGAGCCCAGTGCCCTCCATAACCCTTGAAAACAAGGCATTTGTCTTGTGGGTGTTTTTCATCTGTGTGGACAGGATGACTAGTACTTGCATTTGAATGAAAGATGAGTGTGCCTAAAACAGGGACATTGTTCTAAATGTCAACTTTTTCTCAGAACTTGTCCCTGCTTATCACATGATTAATGTAAATGTTTAAAACCATTTGAGAATTGGGATTTAAATAACTAGATTGAATCTATAAAAGTAGCAACTTGAGTAATGTTCTATCTTTCAAAATGTTTTCCTTCAGTCTTTCTCTCAAGATGAGTTTAAAAATCATGATTGTAAGTTATTGATTACAGCTACTGTTTTGGCTTCAGCCCGAAATAGGTATTTGCATGTGTTTTCTCTTAAAGGCTTGATAGGGACGTTTCTGTAGTAGGATAAATGATGTTTAGTACTGAGGCTGCATGGGACTGAAACCACTGCATGATGTTTGAGGGGAAGAAGATATCACGATCAGGCAATGTTTTATTTATGTCAGTCAGAAACCATGGTAACAATGAAGCACATTAACTTACTAAAATTATGAACCCATGCAAGCAGGTGTGACATGTTAGTTTGGCAGGGAGAAAAAGTTAGAGGCCAATGTGACACGCAGTAGTAGCAGCAGCAGCATCTGTTGGCCTGGCAGCCCACAGGTTGCACCCAGTTGACGTCATGGGCCTTGTGTGCTAGCTAAGTGGTGATCACAGCCAGCCATGCGCCACTACATCTGCTCTACATCAATTTGATCCTTGACCTGTCCAAATGCTCGATGTGGCTATCTAAACGGACGGGAGCAACTTGATGGAATTGTTTTTGGCTAATGTAACTGTAATTATGTCTAATTGAAGTAATGTTATATCAAGATAATACAACTAAATGAGGCCAGTGAAAACCTCAAATAGTCAAGCAAATTGGGGATTTAGAAAAATACAAATTGGGGAAATGTTGCTGAATATTTTTGACAACCATTGGTGACATAAAAGAGACCGACTTAAATGATTTCATACCTTCTAAATGTGACCTATATCTTGCATCATTTTTTTGTGGGGAAGTAAACAGGCAACTGAAAGACTGCCCACCCATTTTACAACTGGGGTGTGGCTGTGGTCAGAATTTACCAATTAACAAACTGGCAGATGAATCCATTTAAAATGCCTTAATTAATCCCATTTGGTGTAAGATTTTCCAGTAGTCTTTTCTCAAGTTTTTTTGTTTGTTTTAGTAGAAGCCAAAAGAACAGTCCCTAAGTGTAATACTGAATTTTTATGCAGCGTTGTTTTAATACCTTTTGACATTATAGCCATAAAGTTCAAATTTTGCTTTAACATTGTGCATAAAAAACATTCACCCAGTATGAGAGAAAATGTGCAAACTTTTACAATCAGAATAGTTCAATTGTTGATTTTCATTTCCTCTCTCAAAGATGTTTTTACAATTAAAGGTTTAGAAAACCTAAAATTGTACTAGAGTACATGTCACTTCAATGGTGAGTAAAGTTTTAAATGATCTAAGTCTCATTTTTTAAATATCACAATATTCTGGCGTAAATCGGGTATTAGACGTTTTATATACACAGGGGAGACTAAACAAAACAAACATGATAATACAGTGTATCATCATTTGATACATAAATACCAGCCAGGTTGGACTTCTACGGTCTTTGCTGAAGTGTCTTCCGATAACACAGCTATGTTGGAGATGTTACGTGCAGTAGAGCTAGTGTCACAAGACACGAAGCCCACTGGTGGGATCAAACAGGCTTATCTTCCCATCCAAAGTTCCAGTCAGCAGCTATGGGGGAAACAACAGAAAATGTGATTAAACTTTATTTCAGAAAACAAAAACAGAAAAACCTACACCGTACTCCTGCACCGCATCCATTAAGTATTCAAAATGGTGGTTAGGCTGTTTTGAGTATGCATGCTGGTGAATTATTTAATGGTCAATAATTGGTGCATTGAACAAGTGCTTTAAATGCAGAACATTTGGGGTGGTAACATTTTCCATGTGGATATTAGGTGACTTACATTACATCGTAATGAGATACTACTTGAAAATATGCCCTTTTCCTAGAAGCTTGTACACGTGTAAACACACGCAGACACACACAAATATGTTAATTTAGCACACATACAAGCACATGTTTATGCAATCACTGCTATATTTCTTTGCAAAAGGAAGAATTACCTCATTTCTAACAGTCAGCAGAGCAGCTTTCATCTCAGCACTGATTGAAAACAGCGGTTTGACGTGAGCATTACATACCATTATTATATATTACACAGAATTTATTTATTTTATTTTAACTCCTAGGGGAAGTATGCAAATGATCTGTTACTTATGTAATAGCCCTAAAATGAATAAACGGTATGAACATTTAAAGGTCTGAATTCCGCTTTATTAAAATACTGAAATTAACTTCAAACTCTAGTGATAACTGCAATTTATTAAGTTACCTATTTTTTTTAAATTTCAAATTACGAACACATTACATCATTTAACCCCATTGTGGCACTTCTAAGGTCGGTTGTGAACATAAATATTGTTTAACAAATATAATATATGCATTAAGGGTTAAAGTCTGAAATTTGATAGATTCTGCAGTGCTTTTTGAAACATACAAAAGTTTGGGGAAAGACAGAGCGACATGAAAAACATTAAAAATAACATAAGACCACCATATTTCTCTTGCACATTCCAAAGCTTTTTGATGCGCACAGATCATCTACGAGCAAAGCAGCTGCATTAACCAGCTGTAGTTTGAGGAGGAGTACCTTTGACTTTTTACCATGACCTCCTGTTCAGTGACCTTCGTCTCGAATCGCTTCACTGTCTGGGGTGCCCATGGGCTGCTGCTATACATTCTAACGAGTTAAAAGGTTCAACGAGCAGCTTCGTTACTGAGAACAGAAAATGACTCAGACATACTCACTGCGTTGAAGCGAAAACTATAGTGTTAAAATCTGAATGTGACATCTGACCTGAGTTCAGTGAGGTTAACATAAGCAAAGCTGACAGCGTTTAGCTATTAAACAAAGGGTTCATGTTAGGCTACGAACTGCGTGACTTCCCTGAATTTTGAACGTGTACAAAAAATGAAAATGAAAAACAACACAGCATATGTTTGATCTTGTATGAAAGATTTAACAGCAGGGTCAAAAGTCCTCATGCATTAAGCCAAGACAAGGCCTGATTTATAGCTTTTAACAGTTATGCCCACTTAAGAAATTTGTTTTTCCCTTATGAGAGTTTTATAGAACAAGATCTACCATATGACATGGGAAGTTGCAACATTTGTAATAGTTCTCCTGAGGTCTCCCTCGAAACCATTTATCAAAGTAAAAAGTTGCATGACATGTCATCTATATTACATAATCTAAGTTATCGTTGGGAAGGGTTCTTCAATACATGATTCAATGTCGGGAAAAAAATGTGTTTTTACTTTTCTGATGGGAGCTATCCAAATTTGGACTAAATTGTCATAGGTGGCTGGGATAAACTCCCACACTCCTTGCGATTTTTGTGAGGATACGTGGTACATAAAATGAATGGATGTCAGAAAATCACAATGAAGTGTGCAGCATGTGAGGTTTTGATTGAAGAAAACTTTCTATTCACGCAAATGATTGAAATAATCGCTTAGAGGAGCACAGATTATGACCAAAATAACAGGACGTTCTGCACAGATGGAAAGCAACAGGCACACGAGAGATGGGAAGTGGCGCCGTAAGTCATCTATGAGACACGTGCTACATCACAGAAGGACATGAGACGTACTGTAGCATCTATACATTAGACCACATGCTGTACATAGTGGAGCAGGTGAGTTTTCAAAAACAAGTTAAGGCCTTACACCAACAATATGAAGCAAAGCAATTTAGTTGTTACTTTTTTTTCCATTCTTTTGCTCTGTTGCTCTTTATTTTTTTTAATACACCTATATATGCAAGATATTTACTTATTTTGTGGCTTGCTTGAAAGACACCCAAAATCTTTTTGAGTTGTTTTTTCCCCAAGAACCATAGCACCCCTATTATCTGAGTATTGTACAATTTTCAATAAAACTATCTCAATTTAAGACCAAACCACTAAATACTTCACACCACATTAAAATCTGAGCCTTTAATGGTCCCTCAGAACAAAAGACCACAATATTTCAAATAAAATTTGTCATAACTTTGTTCTACATTTATAAGATACGTCAGTTTTCCGCATGGAAAAAAATATCAGATTGCTAAAAAAAATCAGATACGATTGGCCATATAGGGTTATCAAAAGATAAAGATCTCATAAAACAAAAAGCAATACTTCCATTTATTGATATGATTTGCCCCAAATGAACATAATGATCAGAATGATTGTCAAGTCATGCTCCAAGTCAACTGCCAGTCACTTCAAATTTACAAATCATTTGGGATTTCAGGCTACCAATGCCATTTGACATTGTTTTTCATTTCTTATTTTAGGCAAAGTTCAAAAAGTCAGGCTTAAATCAACTTGCTTAGGAAGAACCCCAGAAAATGCAGTTTTAACTTCACTTTGGGATGAATATTCATCATGAGCTAAGCCCTTGGTCTGGTCCAGCATAAGTGGCCTGCAATTAATCAGAATTTTCAGTGCCTGTTGGCTGTCCCATTACTTTTGCTCACATGGCAAGAGCCTTGTGGCTTCCTGTTTAATATTGTACCGCCTCTATTGAACACATGCCTCCTGCTCTTAGAGAAGTTCTGTCTCAGCTCAGGCTCCCACTCAGATGTGACATTCTAAAGCAGACGCCTCAGTGTTTGCTGTCTGACCATCAAGAGGAGAACTTCCGAGGAAGAGAAAATTGAAAAAAATAAATAAGAGGAAAAGTAGTGGGAATAGTTTCAAATGCCAACTGGCCACAAATGAAATAATAGAGTGAAGAAAGTCAAGTGGGACGCCAGCTGCATTTTTTTCCAGGCTGGAAAGAGCAAAGATGATACATGTGGACCCTCGGAGGCAAGAGCCAATGGGATGATTCACTACTTCTTCCAAGATCTGTGTGTGTGTGTGTGTGTGTGTGTGTAGTGGTAGTGGGGGGGGGGGGGGGGGGGCTGATAGACACATTTGCTGGTGTCAGTAAGCGGTCACTGCTCTGCAATCCTGCAGCTATCATTATACAAAAGAGGTCCCCTGTTGTTGAAGCACAACAGATGAAATTATTGTCACTTTATCAAATGATTCAGTCAACACTTTGATAGTATGCCTGTTTCCGTTCCATTCCTTTTTCAAAGAACACAGATGCATGCATTTAAAAACTGAAATGTCTAAGAGCAATCGTGCATCTCAATCATCATAATCTCATTTCATGCTTGACACTTTAGAAAACCTTTGCGTGAATCGGATGCAACACATTTGCAACATTTGCAAAATGTTGCACTCTGTCTGACGTTGGCCGATATTCTCCAAACTAGAAGGGTATTATGCATACAAACAACACTAGAATATTACGGAAGTACAGAATACTACAGGCTCTAGTTGGAACTCTTGCCCAGTTTTCTTGGTGATACCCCAACATCCAAGGAACTACATTTAGGGATTGTTTTTTGTATTGGATTTGATTTGATTTGGTGATTGTGACTGTACTGTCTAACTTATAACTATGCCTTTTCTTGCTACAGTCACAATGAATTTTCCCGAATACGGGATGAATATAGTTATCCAATCCAATCCAATCCAAAAACAGAAAAAATAGATTCAATTAATTTTTTTGTAACTAAAAAAGACGAAACCTCGGCACCATCAAATCTTGCTGAAAACAAAAAGCCCAATCTTAATTTTATTTGATATTTATCAAAATCCTACGTTGCCATTAGAACCAATTGCATAGAAAAAAACTGGGACATTTCATCAAATGTGAAAACAGATGTAAACGATTTCCACACTTTTCCATCATATTGTATAGAATTTTAATGTGATGAAGATGTTTTCCATCTCTGGTTTGGAACAACACGAGGCGCTATCAACAGCTTCGGATTAGAAAACACAGCCATCACAGTAACCCAAATAAAGTGCAGCCCAATTGAGCCTCTTTCCAATGGTTGACCCAGTAACCTGTTTCTTAGAGCTGACTGGTGATTTGCCTCAGGCCAGCTATAACATTTTTGCTTGCCTTTATATATGATACTGAAAGACTTAAATTCCATAGGAGGAAGCAAGTTCAGGCACAGCATTAAAAGTGCATTGACTTTCAGGCACGTCTTGCTTTGAAAGTTCCTTCTCTCGCAAAACTAAAAAACGCATGCACCAAAACAACAGGCACAATACCCTTTTTGTTACATGTTTGAAGGTACTGTACACTCCTGGTTCTGAATTCATATCCAAGACAGATTTTACCCCAAAAAACTGTATTATTTGAAATATTTCATTTGTGAAAGACTTTAAAGGACAGAAAAAATAAATGAGAGTAAAATATAGGGCTCTCTAAGCGTTAAGCAGCAAAATAAACTGACGACTTGGATAGGACCGCCTTGATGGTCCTTTGAGTATTAGTGGAAAACATGAGTGGTAAATGAGTGGAAAATATGCATTGCATTATCTGTCTGGGCTGTCCACTGGAGAGTTCTCACAGCAGTAAATATGGACAACATCTGGCCCAGAGATATGGCTTCCGAGAAGATGAGCACAGGTTGGGCAAATTGTTTTCATGTTGCTGTGTCATTTTTTTGAACAAATCACATTCACTTAGTATTAATTATCTGAGACAATAAATAAAATTTCCTTGTAAAACTGTCAACTTTCAGTTAGTCTATGGTGCAATACCAATAGTGGGGCCTTGTTCTCTGCAAGCATCCTGTCAAATTGCTTCTGGAGCCACATTATTCAACAATTGATTGAAAATTGTGGTACTGGTACAGACATTGTTTTTCACCAAATTGTTATTAGATGGTTAAAAGGTGCTCATGGAGGATATTGTGGTATTTTTTTATTCATTAACCAGTACCTAAAAAAAACACAACTCCACTTTCTTGGGTGGTTTGACATGGACTTCACAAAAATTGAACCTCTCTTATTAAAGTTTGATATTGAATGCAATAATCAATAAAAAAAAGTTTGACACTCATGTCATGTTAATATCTGACAAAAGATCTAGAATCAGAAAAGCGGCACAATTATTCTATAAACCAACATTGTCTCATTCTCAAAGCTTTTGCCCATAGCTATATGTTGACAAATTATGTGAAGTGAAGCTAATAAAATCAGTGCGCACATATGCAAGAGCAACATAAATAAGATGTCTGTCAATTAAGAATCTGAGGAACTCAAAAGCTGTTGACCTAGGAAGTGCAGATCAGTGGGCGCATACCGCTCACCAGGTTTAGCCCGCCTTTCATGTGCCACTATATTATCACAAACATTCTCCTAGACACTGCAAGGTGCCAAAATGATTGTTGCAGCATCAAACATTGCAAAGAAAAAAGGGCTTTTTAGGACAATTAGGAGAATGAAAACACTATATCATAACTATAAAACTGGTAGACAGGCATATAGTTCTTAGCATTGTAGTCAAATGGACTGGGTTGCCGCTAAATTGTAGATACTGATGGTTTTAAAAGAGTTATGGCAGTGAACAAAAAATTGTCAATGTGCACCTGACTATAATTCAACTAGAACGCAAAGATCCGTTGAACAGTTGCACGGATCAAATTATCTACAGAGAATCTGAATGTAGTATTAAGTCAATGCTAATTTTGCGGTAATGTTTACTGGTACTTATTTTGATACAACTGTTACCATAACGGCAACCATTTTCATGATCGGTAAACAGCATTTATTGTGCAGTCAACTGTGGTAATGAGTAATGCGTGTTGTTCCCACTGTTTCCACTCAATTCTGTACATAGCAATGCATGGTTCTAGTCATGCAATCAGAATGTACAGCATTGGGCAGTTTACAAATGTTTGATTTATTTGTAAGAACACTTCAATGTTAATGAACTGTGAGTCATCTCATATCTCACCTGTGGAGTCGCAGGGTTAAAGGCCAAACTGAGCACAGTTTCAGAGTGTCTTTGGAGCTTGTGAAGGTAGCTGCTGCTCCTTATGTCATACACATATGCCTGTAAAGAAGATGAGCTAAATAAACACTAATATTTTAAGCACTTTATTGATCACAGAAAATATAGAATTGAGAATATGAATTTGTATTATGATTTTGCAAACAAACCTGGTTTGCTCAGCAACTGTTAGAAAATCAAAAGCTCTACATTATGTATTGTGTTACTCAATGAGTAGCAGAGATTGATTTGTGAAATCAGTAGCTCATTCATTCATTTTCTGAACCGCTTTATCCTCATTAGGGTCGTGGGAGTTGCTGTAGCCTATCCCAGCTGACACCGGGCCATGATCTCCCCGGGCCAGCGTGGTTTTCCTCCGGGTACTCCGGTTTCCTTCCACATTCCAAAAACATGCATGGTAGGCTGATTGGACACTCTAAATTGCCCCTAGGTACAGGTGTGAGTGTGCATGGTTGTCCGTCTCCTTGTGCCCTGCAATCGGCTGTTACCCATTCAGGGTGTCCCCCGCCTCTGGCCTGGAGACAGACGGGATTGGCTCCAGCCCCCCTGCAACCCTAATGAGGATAAAGCGGTTCAGAAAATGAGATGAGATGAGATAAAGGTAAGTATAATATTCATGCAAGAAGTATGAATAACTAATCGTTGTAGAGTGTCTCTAACACGGAACACCGACTCGCAGCATTCTTGAACCTTTGGATTTTGCTAATAAATTTCAGTAAATGCCTAGTATTTCCTTCCAATGCTTTTTATCCACACAAACAGCATAAGGAAAAGCAGGACATTTTCCAAGACACTTTGAAGTCAAGTAAAAGTCACTGTCTGGAAAAGCAATTTAGCAACACTATTTCATGTTGAGTTGGACTTTGGAAAAAGGTCTGATTCCAATTAAAAAAAGTCTGAGTCAAGGCAAGTCAAGTGCAAAAAAAAACCTCAGTATTCACAATGGATCCCCAAATGGTTCTTCGTGAAGCAATAGAATCCTTGATTTTTTTTTCACAGCAAATCTGTGAAAAAAAATTAATATGGAAAAATGAAGAGAAAATGATGTATCACCATAATTAAGTATGACTATACAAATAAAATGGAACAAAAGCAAAAAAAAATAATTATGGAAAACTTTTCAACCTATTACGTACCATAGACTGCTAAAGGTAACATGTTTTCCTTTTAACAAATCCTGATTCTAAATTACTATTAGTAAGAAAAGTAGGCTACAGTTTCCACCGCAAATGTTTTTTTCGTCCTACTATAAAAATGAATGAATTGGGAGAAAGTAATGTTTCGATGATTCTCATCAGTTGTGCCATAATTCCGATCCCATCATCGATTAAATTATAAGTTGTGAAAATCAAAACCACACTGATGACACAAGTCTTAATTGCTCTCTAATTCAACTTGTTCATCTAGAAACTACAATGACTTCATTTAAAGGCACTCTGTGGTCTCCTTTTTCCCTTGCTTTGTACGCTTATTTTCGTTCAAAATTAAATCATCACGTTGAAGGCTACACGAAAAAAATTCTGTATCTACAACTTACACATTTGTCCTCTGAGCCACACGCAACGAATCGACCACATGGTGAAATGGCAGATGAGCACGAATGGCAGCGGTTTACATGGTTTTCATACCGCCGTACACACCTGTGGACAAATTGCATTCAAACGTGAGTAATTCATGAGAATGATACAAAAACAAAGAAAAGCTGGGAATAATTGCCTGGTTAAAAAACAATACCCCACTTTCTCCACAGAGTCAAGTTATTCATTCATTTTACGTACCATTTATCCTCCCAAGAGTCACGAGGGTGCTGGGGCCTAACCCAGCTAACTATGTCAAGTAAGCAAAATCCTGGTTGCCTTCCCATCTTAGTATACAAGTGGTCCACCGATCACTACTGATAATTTTAAGTGATCATAAATAAATCTCTTCTCATTTTCTGAACTGTTTTATCCTTACGAGGGTCACAGGGGGTGCTGGAGCCTATCCCAGCTGACTCCGGGCCAGAGGCGGGGGAGACCCTGAATCGGTGGCCAGCCGAACGCAGGGCACAAGGAGACGGACTACCATGCACACTCACACCCATACCTAGGGGCAATTTAGAGTGTCCAATCAGCCTACCATGCATGTTTTTGGAATGTGGGAGGAAACCAGAGTACCCGAAGGAAACCCACGCAGGCCCATGGAGAACATGCAAACTCCACACAGGTGGACGTGACCTGGATTTGAACCCAAGACCACAGAGCTCTGAGGCCGACGCGCTAATCACTCGCACCACCGGGCCGCCCATCTTGACACGTCACACTTTTGCACTGTACATTAAATTACATAGAGGAATTTAAAGACCACGGCAGTCATGTCCAAAATCTGCTAAAAAGATAACTACTACTTTGGCCAATATTTTCTTAACTCTTCAAGAAATACAAATCTGTGGGGCTGAATAAAGTTGGCCGCGGCTAAAGTAAAACACAGGAAAGAAGAGGTAGCGGATGAAAAATGGGCACTTTTTGCCACATGCTGAGTTGTTTGATTTGCTTTGCAACTGCATGAAATGTCTTTACAATACCTCTGACAGCTCACTGAGCAAAGGCGTCTGTACATGAACTGAAATTTTGGCAAATCTACGCCTTAACTGGATCTGATGCGAACATGGGTTTACATTCATGCTGTAGTCATCGAACAAATCTGAAAGTAGGTCAGATCTTTTTGATTTTTTAATTGGATGAAGAAGCAGAACTTGTCGGAAGATGAAGACAATATCATGCATAATTTTAAAGGGATCAATAATAACTATTTGAAGATAATAGTGCTGAATTATTATGACTGCTTTTTGAAAGAGGTCAATTCTAAGGCAGATTATCATCCTTTTTTTCCTTTTCATCCTTTTTTTTACTCCCAATTCATATTGAATGATATTTAACATAATTGGCTGAAGTCACAATAACTGTGACCCCAGCCAATTATGTTAAATATCATTCAATATGAATTGGTAGTAAAAAAAGGATGAGAATTGCAGGAATGTGGCCCATGAGTAAACTAGAGATGACGTACTCGTGCTGCATTTGCACCAATACCTATATTGAACCTGTTTTAAGACAGTTAACACAACAAAATCAAATCTTTTCACTCGAGGAAGGTGTCTTGCCCAAAATCAGTTAGATAATAGAACCAGGCCTCCATGTGACAATGACAGGTTTTGACATTAGGTGGACTGGTCTGAATCTAGATTATATTGGTGTACTGGTGCCAAGCTGGTGATTTAGTGGACGAGTGGACTGCAGTTACATTTTGATGAAGAAAATTGCAGTTTTACTCATTACCAAACCTGGAATAACACGCCATTTCTCTGGGCACAGAATTTCACGGTTTTAGATTTCAATGGCATACCAAAAAAGAGGTCAATGTATGAATTGATTGGTAAACTATTGATGGCTGTTATTGCAGCAAATGCTTGTCAATCATTAACAATTATACTCACTCCATACTTGAAAACACAACAATAAGCCATTCATAAATGCACTATTGTCAAGTAAATGAAGGCTGCAAGAAGGACTAACTGAAAAAACATCACTTCGGAGATCTCGCAGGGAACATCAAATCGCACCGTCAACTAACATATGCTGGCATGAGGTCAAGCCCAGTTAGAGAAAGGTATTTCCCAGCACTGCGACCCAGTTACAAAACGTAAATAGCGAAAACAGATGCGTGAAGATAAAAATGGGAAGTAAAGTGACATATTATAGCAGTGACAACACATCAAGTAATTGGCAGCTAGTAAAACTCAGTGAAATGGGGAAAACAGGAGGAATACTGCTGGGATTAAAATTGCATTTCAGAATACGTCGTTTCTTTGACCTCATTGAATAGCTTTGCCGTTTGTTAAGAGGATATAGCACACTTAGTCTCTACATATGAGGTGTAAAAGCTGACGCAGTTCTGTACAGTAATATAATCATATTATTAATATTGGAATGTTGAATGGATCACATTTCGAAAAGAAGAAAAAAACTACACTGACAAACAGACATTTAAACTTATATAAACACTGCCTTGGTTTTCTAGGTCACAATGTTGATCAATGTTTGGAAAAAAGTAGGAGATGCTTAACACATCCTCCTGTCATGGTGTTGCATGAGTGTTGACTGTTCAGTTTGTGAGTGACGAGTAGGAGAGCGAACTGGAAGGTCTAATGCTCTTTAAGTGGGGGTTATTTTATGCACCCGAGTATTCAGTCAGACAGGAGTAATCTGCCATTTCAGTGCTGAACTTTTGATTGGAGATGGCTTCTAACAATATTTATACAAACACTGGCTATCCAAAAAACAGTCACCACTTAAGCAAATACTGTAGGTAAAACTTTTCCATTGGCTAATCATTCTGTGATTGATGTGTTTTAACTGGCAATATTTTATTTAACCGTAACTGATGCAGTGAGTAACTTTTTTTCTTAAACCACGTCAAAAATAACTATGGAGATTGCTGAAACTTTTAAAATTGGTTAGTATTCAAATGAATTATTCAATAATGATGAATCATAATTTTCTGGGAAAATGTGTTGTTGGAAAATAATCGTGAGAGATCGCTTTAATGTTTAGTGAGATTTGATGGTGGAAAATCAAGCGCTTTTTAATTGGAAAAGTAAGGAAATAATGCAAAGAGGACCCAGGGGATTTTATGACGAACAACTACATAGCCTTAAGAAAACATCAGTGAAGTAAATATGGACAAGTTTGGCTTAGGGAGCAGATGCAATGCAATACAGTTACATGGTCTAATTTGAACTTTTGATGAACCATTCATTTGGCCAATAAAAAACATTGATATGAGATAAAATCTCACACTATATTGTAGAAATCATGAAAAAAAGTACTATCAGCAAGCCGCCCCTAATAATCCTCTGACGTGCTAGTGCTTTGCTACCTATAGAATTTTAACAGAATTAAAACAACATCGTCGGGAGAAAATAAAATTTAAAAAAAAAATAATCTAAGACCAAACTTTCACTGCATTATAAATGTGCAGTATGTTTAATCTCAGAGGGTTCAAATAAAATACTAAAACTAAGAAATCTGAATGAAGAATATGCCAACTAAAAAACTCTTGTCCTTTCAAACCAAGAGTTCAAAAGTATAAATAGATTTAGTGTATTTCTGATCAGGACTTTAATAGGTTTTTGTGTTAACATTTCAATTTGTGCTTACTGTATGTAGTGAATTGTGCTGCAATTGTCTGACTTGGGGAAAACCAAATAAAATATAATTATTTCAACAACAATGAATCTTTACACTAACCGAAGTGTGCGAAGGTCCCACATCTTCACACCATCCGTGACTGCACTCGTGAGGAAGAGGTTATACAAGTCTGGAGCTTGTGTGCTGAACATTGAGCCCTATGCAATATAGGCAAATAGACAAAAATGCCTCGTCAGGACACGCATGACTCAAATACTTTGCAACTTAGCTTCTTAGAATATCAAGTACTGGAAAATACTTTTGCAATATAGCCTGTATAAGCAAACGGATTCCAACTTTTTCATTCCACTTCGCACAAGAGTGCACGAGGAGGTAGAATTGAAGCCAATGGTAGTGAAGATGGAATGTGAGATGTTTTCTTTTCAACAATTTGTTTTCCATTCTTGATCCACCACAGTGAGATAGCAGTCAGTTGTATATATGCTTTCCCCAGCACACATAGCCGGATTCCACGACATCCTTACCGACTTATCAGATTCTACATGAGTGAGTGTAAAATAGAAGGAGAGGCTTTCTGTTTAAATTTCCAGAAAGAGTGTGAGAACGGGAGTCTGAGAGGGCATTTCCAGTACAGTTTTCCGAGAAGTCCTGCACTGTTTTGGTCTGATGAGTTCCAGGTGAGTTTTTACTGAGGAGGAGATGGAAACTTCAAGATTGAAACGTTGCTTCCCATGCTGCCGTTCTGGAGATTGATGGCAAAAGAAAATCGACTACGTGTCCATGCTGGGGTTATCTCTTTGTTATTCTCCTGTAATAACCCCTGCTCACTCTTCAGGCCTTTGGGCACATATTGACGCAACGGCTCAGCTGAAAAAAACTGAGTCAACAATGAGCGAGCACAGTAGGTGGCGTAACCACAGCGAGACACCTGTGAGATCGAGGCATGACGTCAGCTGTTTGTGAGGGATTTTGGTAGCATAGAGGTCACTCAGTACAGCACATACTCACTGTTTGATCCACACAAGCTATTTGGTCTTAGGAATGATCAATATAAATGTCGCACCATTACTTTTTAAGGGAAATGATTCACTGTTGTGTGTAAAATGTTTGCTTCATTGAGTATAAATCATTAGTAGACTTTGCCAGTTGAAATTTGTCATATAAATCAATAAAGTCTTCAAGAAGAGGTATTCATAATCGTAATGGCTGTGAATGCAGGCCCAAGATGTCTACTTGCAAGACAATAGCAATTTGGGCCCACACTGGTTCAAGACATGAGGCAGCATGGTAGCAGAAACTCAAATTGGATCATGGAACAGTGTTGTACTAAGGCCATTAACTTGTATCGAATCCCGTCCTCCTATCTCATTTGGTGTTTATAATCCCCCAAAAACAAGGGTTCAAACATAATGCTAAATGATATTGACCATGACAAGTTTTAGCCACCGAGTTGCACATTAGCTAACACGTTTGCTGCCTGGCAAATAATGTGCTACTTACGTAACTGCCGTAACACTCAAAGATCTTATGCAACATCATAACTCTGCCAAAGAGTTTACCCTTCATGAGAAGATGGAACTCTCTCACTTGATGCCAAAACAAATTATTTTTCTTTCGGGTGGGTTTGATCTTGACATTTGTTTTCCGAGGTTTTTTTGGGGGTGTCTTGCTGTTTAAAATTTACAATCACAAAAAATAATACAATAATCCAGGGTAGTGAAATTGCAAAGTACCAAAACCTTTAAAATAGGGTGAGCAACGTTGATCACCTTGTTTTGTGTGATGCAGTGGATGGCTTTGTTGTGAGCATCAGGCAGTTCTGCAGCAACTTTGCCGATGTTCATGTCAAACACTTGAATGGAACGATTGGAAGCACATGCCAGAACAATGTCTGCATCAGGAAAGTTATGGGAACTATCATGGTGGAAAGTAAAGCACAAAATTAAGTTGAATTTAAGGAAAATTGGTTAGAAGACTTAAAAAAAAGAAAAAAGTGTGTGTTCTTTTACTGGTTTCACTTTGCTTGTGCATGTCAGAGAAGAAAGACATTACCCTCAAAACACTTGAGTCTACACTTTCTATCATCCTATGAAAGGATACAGGAAAAGAAATCATTAATAGCAGAAAGGTCTGTAATATGTGTTCCTGATGTTGTTGAAAAGCAGCTTGACAATTTGACAAAACTTCGCTGCTGATACCTGGGGAAAAAATATTTTACAACTTTTTATAGTGTTTAAATTGAAATTAACACTTTACACTGGTATTTCTGGTTCGGTTGTTGTTTTTAACCAGTCTTCAATAATGGAAAATCCAAATAAAATATTACCTTATGTCATTACTATAAATCACAATGGCACATTATAGGGTTTCTAAAAGCATAACTGACAATATTCATTCTATAATATTCAAATAAAATATATACAAGACCACCAAATACCACATTACCTCTTGATATCATCATGAGTGACATCCAGATGATACAAATACAACTGCAGGGAGTCTCCAGATGCCACAAGCACAAACTTGTCCAGATAATAAAACTGGGCAGCTTTGATATGTTTAGGGAACATTTTTTTACCCTGAAAGAAAACAATATACAACATAGTCATAATCCTAAATATATTAACCAGTACATGCCATGTGTGTAATACATTGAAATGTGAGGACAATGTGACAGTGTAGTTAAAAAAACAAAAAAGGGGAATCTATCCATCCATCAATACTCATGAGACACATGAGGAGGTATCGTTTAATCACTGTAAATGAAACAGAAAGGATTTACGTTTTTTTTTTGCCTTGGTAACTAAATGTAATTGTTTTTGTCTTCAAAAATCGAATTTCTTAGTTCTCTATGCAAAAAGTAGGAGTGTAGAGTAATACTTTATGCACTTTAAAATAGTAAAAGACAGTCATGGGATTTTATAGTCCGACACGTTGCAAAAAACGTTGAATGTTTGTTTGGTTAATATCCTGCATTGGATTTCTTGATTTGACCATAACTACAGAAGACTTTATTTGACAAATTATTATTAATTTTAACTTTAATTTGTCATCTTTTTTTTTACAACATGCTAAGTAGAGAAAAAAATCTTCCTCATGAAAAAAAAACGGAGAGCTGGGTTCCTATTTCAGTCTGAATTACTTTTCATGTGAATTATGAATTGCCTGTAGTGAGCCTTTTTGACATAAATATGCAAATTGCATGTTAGTGGTCAGGTCAAGGGTAGTCAATTGATAGGAATTATAAGACCAAAGGTATCGTTGTCAGGTTGGATTATGACATTTACCATGATAATAACCGGCTCTGGGAGGTCTTGAGACCAAAGTCGTAATGTCTGGTCATGTGATGCACTTAACCAGGTCTGTCTGTTGAGGCTCCAGCTCACACTGTTCACTGGCTTGTCATGTCCTTAAAACAAAGAAAGCCTTTAGAATTAGATGAATAAAAAATATGGATTGAGGGGATTACTGCTACCCTTAAACATCTGAAATGGATTGTTGTGTATGTGCTGCCCTCTTTTGATGCTTTCAGGATATTTCTCAAATGTACTACCTCACTCTCACTTAAAATAAATAACACTAAGCATATGTGGGAGAAAAAAATCCTTATCTTCAAGTTTGACATTTATAGTTTGGAGTCTGAATAAAACTAGGTGATTCATCTCAAGCCAAAGATCCATTTCAAAGTTATTGAAAATAGCCTAAAGATTTCTCATACTTCTCTTTTAATAAATCATTGTATAATATATCCTCCCTGTCTCTTCAAATGATTTCAACGTAATGAAAGGATATTTGATGAACTACAAAAGAATGTGAGCAGTTTTTCAAGGTAAGTTTGGAAAAAGAAAAGAAAAAAAGAAACAATGAGATGATTCTTATGTAAAACTACACAATTTGATCAATTATTTCATGTATACCTGTATAAACAACAGGATTGCCTGTAAGGGAAGACTTGTACAACAACACAGAGTTGTCACCAAGACCACATAGGATTTGCTTTCCATCACCTAAAACGGATTTAAAAAGACAATGATTAATTGTTGTGAAAAATAACATATAGCTTTTAAAAATCTCGAAACATTAGAATGTGTAGTTTACATTATAGGCTTTAATCCTTACCTGAATATTGGACGCAATAGACGGGCTTGTTTGTAACACTTAGATGAACACGAAGAACTGTAGGTGCTTCTATGTCTTCTGGGTAGTCTTTGAGGAGTAAGCCCCTAATTGATCATTAAAATTAGAGAAAAGTCAATCATTACTATATTATAGCATAGATGTATGGTATTTAATAATTAAATAAGGCGCATACTTCTTTTGGGTTTTCCTAGAGGATTGACCTTTCTGAGCATTTGTTCGGTGTGAGATTTGAAGTTTTCTACGGTAAACCAGAAATTTAATGAAACCATTTTGACAAGGGTTGGTTAAAGAACATTTTGTGAGGTGTTTAAAAATGATTGATGAATAAACCTAAATACAAATGTAGCTAAATTACAACAATAAACTTGCTTGAGGTTGAATTGAGAACATTTTGGAGTGCTGGCTGGCACAAAGCACAAAAGTCTGATTCCACCATCACCAAGTAAGTCAAAGTAATTCAGCTTGATTTCAACATAAAAGCATACATTTATTATTATTAATCTTTACTCCGCTACCTTGGGGAGCTTGTATATCCAGATGATTTCACCTTTGAATTGAAGACTAGGGGCTGTTCCTTGATGCTACCTATGGAAAACAAAACAAAACAAAGTTTTTTTTCCTGTTTCCTCCCCTGTCATTTTTTTAAAGAAGATGTATTAACATAATTCACGTCATTACATAGAATACATTATACACATAACAAGTATCAAATGACACAATTGAAAAGGGTCATCCCAAAGAAACTACTTATAGCTCTACGGAGGAACAGGGTTGTTGACTCAATTTGAGTTGAATTCTATTTATCATTTAGTTGAATGTTGTTAAACACTAAGCCTTTTTCTAAAAGCACATTTCTGAATGTACAAAATGGACAAAACCCTTTCAACTGTCTTTCAACAGACACTGTGTATAATGTTTAAAAATCCCAAATATTCTATAATATAATTGTAAATGAACAACAGTGGCGTGGTGACGTTTTTCTGTGAGTTTTCCGACAAAGTTTTTCAACAAAATTATGAATTAATTGCTGATCCAAACTTTAGACTTCTAATGTTATGAGTCACCCCGGCCATCAGATTTACGCCATAGTGGTGAAATAAGCTCCTTCAGACTTGCTCTGGAATATACAATAGAATAATGTTTTCTTTTCCAAGAGCCTGAGAGGTTTCTGCTTGGATGCATTTAAGTTCTACAGATATAGTACTACTTAATAACACAGTGTGATTAAGGCTGCATTAGTCAGTAAATGCTTGTGGCTTTAGGTCTGACATAGCAGTTGTGGAGTGCGTCTCGACCCCATCTCCACTGTGTGGCTCATCATCTCCCCTCAATGCAGCTGTGGGGAGTCAGGATAATGTTGACCTTATCCACCACCTTTCCAGGAGAGCAACATAAATACCAAGGAGACCAACTAGAGAATAGAATTAAGCCTAGTGATTGTACACCCGGGTCACAAATGGGTGTACAAACTAACCCCTCTTGGATAATCAACACCCAGTTATTGAAAGCAATGTTTTCATGTGTGCTATTATGTTTCAAGTACTTGTTGAAATGCTGAAAGTGCTGAAATGTAAGGGAGTTAAAGAGCTCATTATGATCCCGCTACTGTGCGAAGGAAATTGTGTTTTCCATTTTCTCATGTAGGCTTACGATGGGGAGGGTTTTGTGGAACAGACTTTGCACAAACCACCAATTAATGTAATTTCAACCTGAGGTAAACAGCAATTGCTTTGTTTTTCTTTAGAACTTTCCCTACACACTTGTGAAATATATATTTAACATTCAAAACCATTTGTTAAATATGAATTTAAGTAGCAAAATGTATGTTATCAAGCAAAAAAACTGCCAGAAGCTTATAAAATTTACATTATAATGAACTTCATGAACAACAACATCAATTATTTTTATCTTCTATAGTTCTGCACTTCACTCACACTCAATGTTCCCTCTAAGCTGCGTGCGTGCGCAATTGCGCACTACTCTCGTCTTCTCCGCGCACAGCAATCATATGGAGCGCACAAAATAAAATAAAAAAATATTTTTTTATTTTTTCCCATGACGGCGCCGTTCACGCGGGAGCCAGTGGCAGTAGCTCTGTATGTGCTATCCCTTTTTAAATAAATCAAAGCAAAATCATGGAAAAATATTGCATATAAATGGAAACTTGACTATCTCAAGTCACACGTTCAGCAGAAAAGTCATTTGAACGAGAATGAGAAGTGAGAAGGACAGATGTGTAAAATAAGGTAAAATTTAAGTCGGATTTGTGCATATTCTAATGGCATTTATGAAGATGTTTTATTCATAGATATTTTTTCATTCATTTTCTGAACCGCTTTATCCACTTTATCACTCGTAGGGGGTGCTGGAGCCTATCCCTGCTGACTTTGGGCTAGGGGCGGGGGACACCCTGTATCGGTGGCCAGCCGATCGCAGGGCACAAGGAGACGGACAGCCATGCACACTCAGACCCATACCTAGGGGCAATTTTAGAGTGTCCAATCAGCCTACAATGCATCTTTTTGGGATGTGGGAGGAAAACGGAGTACTCAGAGAAAACCCACGCAGGCCCAAGGAGAATATGCAAATTCAACACAGGTGGACCGACCTGGATTTGAACCCAGGACCCCAGAGCTGTGAGGCCGACGCGCAAACCACTCATCCGCCGGGCCGCCCATTCATAGCTATTAATCATTACATTTTATTATTACTAAATCATTTATGTGTAGTAGACATGCACATGCTTATGGCAGGTGTGATACTGGTGTGTGCCCATAGCGAGCAATGATGATGTTGCTCACACTGGTACTCAGTGTGCTCAGGGAGGTTGTCTTTCTGCCCAGACAAACAAAAAATTAGAGGGAACATTGCTCACACTTGCAACATAATTAATAAAACTAGCTGTAACGCAACATGTGGGGTGTCTATTATAGACTGCTGAAAAAGTGTGGTACACAATGGTCACAGCAATGACCAAAAAAATTGTATTGCTATAAGCCTGTGTACCAGCAAGATGAGTTTGAAGCCCATATGTAAGGGTTTAATTGTGATACACATTTTTAACAACAGGCAATTATTTTGTAAGCATAAAAAAACAAATGAATAAAAATATAGTCTGACCTTTTTTCTTCAAATGATTGAACTCCTTTTTCAACTCAGCATTCAGAGGAGATTCCAGCAGTGGAGAGGAACTGGAATCAAGGGAAGCATGACCCGATGAGTTACTGGCATACTGGAATGATAATAAACTTTTCCATTCCCGGATTATTAGTCGCTTAACCATAACGATGTTGACTCAAAAAATCCAATTCGGAGGCAGCAATCATGACCGCTGCTTGTACTTTATGATTTTCCATATTGTATGAATACGGTTATCAACTCACTGCTTTATATTCCACTATATATACTGTATGTGTTTACATTGTACATAAAATGTAAAATTACATTGCTTACTGATATTCAGAATTACCTTGGAAATATTGAAAAGCTTTGACTTCCAGTTTGGATTTTCTCTGCGTCATCCAAACAGAACTCCAAGAGGCCCACACACGGTGTAAACAAAGAACTTACTAAAAACAGCTTCTGTGTGACAAGAATTCAAATCCTGTCAATGCTGATCATCTGTTAATATTTTAACATGTATCTATTGCAAATTTATTTTTTAGAACTTTAAGAACATGCTTTACTGTGGAAAGAATCAAACAATAATTCAAATACAAACACATAAATGCCATTGCTAAAAGTCCATAAGTATTCTGAAATGCCATTTTTAATTGCAAGGCCATTAACACATTCGAATGTATCAGACAAAACTTTGTAAAAATATCCCTTATTTAGTTTAATAGGTGAAGTAGTAAAGTTTTATGTGACAGGAAGCACATTTTTTCCCTAATACGGTCTGACTCAAAGCAATTTGTGGCATGGTAAAAGAAGTAACTGACTCAATCTATCTGTGTAGAGGTAAAATTATTTAGTAGACATGCAGAGTGCAGTTTACATATTTAGAGAGCCATTCGCATGCAGAAAAACAAAAAGTAGAAATTAATTCCTCTCTGCCTACAAAAAAACTCAGACAAATGTGCCACACCAAAACAAATGTATTAATCAAACCTCTCAGGCTACTGCATTTCTAATACACATGTGAAGAATGATTACATTTCAAAACATGGAGAGGTTTCTTTTATTTAACATATACTCACAGACTTGATGCCCTTTTTACAGAAGACCCAAGACCCAGCCATTGTGATGCTTAAATCCGGGTTATCTAGAATCGGTTAGAATACAGTCACAATGGCCTCATTTCATTTTGTTAAGATAAAATACCTGGAAGTTTACCATTATCATTTTCCACTTTTTACAATTTTATCTTATTAAATAAACAAGCATGTATGTGCAATTACAGGCTGAAGGCTGAACTCAACTGCAAGAACACAGGCACCAATAAGTACATGTGCTGTCTGCGCATGCCACCTACTGGCAAATTCTTAACGGACAAAAGGCTACCATCTATTGGCTAACTCCTAACTATAATTCAGCAATTAATTGATATATATTTGTAGACGCATATCTACAAAATTCCTTTGTGATTTATCCGCGCAAATCCGAGAAATGGCTTAAAATGATATTGTATATATTGTATACACTATCCATGACTACAACGTGAAAGCCAATCTCACAGGATTCCAGCCTGTTATAAAAATAATAATTATTTATTGTTACTGTAATTGCAAAAGGAGCACTATAAGAAACATACCTGTTAAATGTAAAACTGTTACCAGCTCTGATGTAGCCAGATTGACTACATAAAGACCATCAGTGCATCCAACATATAACCAACACCTGTCCCGAAAAAAGCAAGAAAACAGTTAGATGGAAAGAAAATCAAATCTCTGATAGAACTAATGACATGAAGGAGAATGTTGGCTAGAAAAGTAGACATTTAATTATTATGAAAAATAGGCCAACGGGAATATATTCCACTATTCATTATCATTGCTCTGGTGGTGGCTATATATTTATTGTAGTTTTATTAGACAAAAATAATAGATATGTAAAGTTTTTCAATGTACCCTTTCTCTCCATTAGTGTCATCATTACATGTGCCAAAGAAAGCCATTTTTAGAACAGGTTTTAAAATATCCACTTCAGGTGACTTTTCTGCCCCTCCTATAAGAATGATTGAAAACAGTAATAGAGTAAATAGCCTCCTCGAACTAGTAGAAGCAACGTGTACCCCGTGTCTAGGTTGTCACCTGCTTGATGTCTTTGTTCACTCTTGTGGAGGTCTATTTTGGTCACAAGCTGACATGAAAAGTCAGTGAGTAGAGAAAAGCACCAAACCTAAAGCAGAGAAGATAGTTGTTCACCCACGGTTTGAAATTACTTTTTGTGAAAGTCATTTTACTGCAGTCAAATCAACAACCTGTCCGTCAGAGGAGCCAATGACTATCTGCACATTTTCCTCGATGAAAAGGGCACCGAGGAGGGGACAAGCTTTAAACAAAAGATTGAGTAAATACACAAAAAATAAGATTGGTTCATTTTATTTGATTATATTAAATGACATACCTGATAGTACAAAAGATTGGTATAAAACTGCTGCAGTATTTAGATCCCAAACCTGAAAAACAGTTTGGTCCAGTTCTATCCCTCCAACATCTAACATAAAATAATAAATTTTTCGAACTGCTTAACTCCGTACCTTGAATGTTCGGTCCTCTGATGTCGTGACAACAATGTTTTCATTCCACGGACAAAACTCTGCTGATGTTACAGGTCCCAAATGGCCAGTCAATGTCGAAATTGTTTGCTTTTCCTCATGTGTGAAACATTCATAATTGACTTATTAGCATGTGTATCAACAATTAAATTAAATTAGTCTTCAAAACCTTAAACTGTATTTGATGTCAAAGTACCTGTGAACTGAGAATATATGTAGTGGCTCCAGCACATGCTGCAACTCTATCATCAGATAGACAGAAGGAAAGATGGGCCACTTTACCGAGCAAGGTTCCAATGACTGTTCCAGTTGCAATGTTTCCTGTGGTCAAATCCAAGTAGGTACATAAGGCCATTATAAAGCAATACAAGCGATCAACAATGCAAATGAATGCATTGCGCTTGTCGTTAGATTTCTAGATTACATGAAACTACACTGAGCAAATGCCTCTTTTCGTACCTTGGCTCACTCTTCTCTGGCACACTTCCAGATTCCAGATAATAACATAATCATCAGATGCAGAACAGAGGAGGACAGGTGAGTCCCGATTTCCAAAAGTCATTGAGGTAATGTCACCATGATGGCCAGTGAGGACCAAGGCCTGTAGAGTCATTAAAAACACTTAACACAAAAAAATGAACCTGATTTTTATTTATTTATACATAACACACCTGTAGATGGCAGCGTCAGAAAAGAATGTCACAACTCAATACATATTTTAAAATTAAAGTGACAGTGTAGTCATTATGATGATTTCTAGCAGAAGCTGCTGCCATTCAATGCATTGTGGTAAGCTCCATTTCTGCCAAGGGGCCGCTGAATTTCTAGCGTTACTTATTGGGAGAGCATTGGAAAAAAATAAGGACCTCGGCCGTGAGGATCGATACATATTTGTTCATCCTTAGCTTCCAAATCTCTTTGTAAGCTATCCATGAATAACTGAGGAATAGTTCAAACTTCAAAGTATTCATATACGTACACCTAGCATGATTTGCTCAGTTGGTAGACACGTCAAAAGCTTCTGAAACCTGATAATTATATATAATTTTAATTTTAATATTTCATATTTGCCAGGTTAATTAACAACACTTTTATTTTGACCCAAGTAATTCATTTAATAACGTTGAATTCCCTCAGACTGTCCCTTTAAGGATCGCTACATGGCCATATTCCAAATGTAAATAAATATAACTGGATCTGCATTAAAATGTTTACAACGTTTCAAATGATTTTTCTTAGTAGTCCTTCATATCGGTGCCTCAAACCTACCTGCAATTTAATCATATAATAAAAATATATTACAAAACTTAATTCTGGTCAATGAAAGTCGTTACAAGCAATGAAAATACTAATAAATATATTTCATTTGTGATATATTCAAGTTCATTTTTTTACGCCACAAAAATGCACACATTGGGTTAACAAACCTCCTGCCAAAAGTCCACATTAGCATGAATGAGAATATCTTGGCCACGCACTGGAATTCCAATGTAAGAAGAACAACAAGCCAACTGTTGTTGCGACACAAGTCTATCACAGTCCAATTTGAATCGTTCAATTATCATCTTCCTTGTCACTTATTCAGCTTCTACTAATTACTTTCGTTTGAAATAAATGAAATATGAAACGTTTTGTTCAAATTTAACGTGTTCTACACGCCTTTACAACATCTCTTGTGGACAAGCGCTAGCGGTTGCTAAGAGACCAATGGGTTTGCGTGATTAAAAATTGTTTATTAGGGATGTCTTACTCTCTTTGACTTTGATGTCAGCGGGGCAGAAATTTGCTTCAAAGTGATATATCTTTCTTTGGTGTTTTTAACCATCTATCTTTGACCACCAAGTGGCAGTCAAAATTCATTGTTACTTCCTGTTCCGCAGCGTTCAGATTACTTGCGAAATGTATCCGGCCTAATGTTAAACAATATTTTGAAATAATCAAACAATATAAAATAATCTAGGCAAGCACATTGACGAATAAAAATGAGTTTCATCAGACCATGTTCCTGATGTTATTCTGATCATCAGTGGGATATACTAACTAACTAGTATTTTGTTTAATTATTTTTAATTATTTAATAAATAACTGGTTTCAAATTTCAAAACCAAAATCCAGTTGTTGTTAAGTCGGTTTATGTAAAAAGCTTAGGAATAGAAAGTTCACGAAAAGGACGTGCATTAATTGGAACTTCGGGTAATGTAGTCATAAGTGAACAACCGGATATGACGACAATCGTGCGTCAGGTCGCTAGGTGTCGTCTGCCCTTGTACTCCACTGTAATTGGATGAATGAGTCGACGTTCAAATGGTCTTTGAAGCATGACTGAGCTTTTGTAGTAGAGAGCTAACTTTAGCTAGGCTGCTAGCATCTCCCACTGCGGTCAGGCCAGTCGAGCTAGCCCATAATTTGGATCACTGTGAGAATTATGGGCATTACGGTAACCCAACGTATTGTCTTAAAAGTGAAAGTCCCCTTATCCACAAATTAAATTAAAAACGCTTAAGTAACAGAGTAAGTACTGTGAAATTGCTAGTATGTAACTATCATTTTGCCTGATTATAAAATAATATGAAAAAAGTCGGCGTTATCTAAGTATCGTCCCATCACTGAGACACATTAGATTACTACCCTAAAACTGGATTTTAAGAATAACTCATGAAAAAAGACTGGTGTGGTATTTCAAAAGAAAATAATTTTGACATTTCCTCACATTTGGTGTCACTTCGCTTGATTTATAAATAATAAAAAATATATCTGCCATATTCAGCAAAACGTTCGATACGACATACCACATAGGCTTTTTATGAGTATACTTTAAACCTAAATACTTCTACATTATATACATCTATCTATAAAAAATAAAAATACATTTTTAATCAATTGAAAATTACATTCATAATTATTGTTCAGTATCCGCGTTTTAAATACAATTTCTTTTGGGGAATACTATTTTGGCTGTGAAGTCACCACGTTGCATTACCGTAATGCACGTAAATCAAACAATGATCCAAATGAGGGGCGGCTAGCTTGACTTGTCTTTCCGAATGGAGGCTGGCCTGACCGCAATCTGCTCGTCATATATAAGGATTCTGTTAGCCGAAGAGAAGAAGTGCATACGAGTGCCAACGCGTACCCGGACAAAAATATATACATTTTTTTTAAATCTAATCAGACTAGCATTAACGTTTGCTCTTACTAGCGTTTAGTGTAAAGCGAAGCTATTTTAAGTTGGTTACATGGCTAACGTGCGTGGCATCAACTTGTGACTGTGTTTAGTCACACTCTGGAAAGCTAGCCAAGAAATTGCTATTTTATTTTTGCCACATAACTCCGCCAAACGAATTAAAATCACCAATTTAAACTATACTTGGTGGATAAGGTACTATGAAAGAGGCACAGTTGGATGGATTGGGATTTGTTCCTCAAAAAGATATCGTGTATAACAAACTTTTGCCTTATGCGGATAGACTCGATGAAGAATCTAATGATATTTTGAGTAAAATTAAAGGGAATTTGGCCCGGGCTGTGCAGTTTAGAGAAATATGGCCCGGCGTGCTCTTTTGGACCAGGAAACTTTCCACGTAAGTATTAAACAACATGAACGACATCATTGTACAACCCTCCTTTTAATTGTTATTTATTTATTTAAGCCGGCGTTAGTGCAATGCAATACGTGTAGTAATAACACTCGCGATTAGTATTGTTTCTTCTAACAGGTCAACAAGTACAGTTACGAAAGTAATGTTAATACGGTTGAGGTTATTAGCTAACTTGGTATTCGTTTTAGACCGATTAAAGGGTCCGTACCATAAGTGTTGAATTTGTAAGTGTCATAACGAATGTGTTGAGTCATGTATGACTATATCAATATAGTCCGGACAGTTTTATACGAAAATCTGTTATAAAATGAAGAAAAAAAAGTGCTGAAAGTATAATAAACTGAAAATGAAATGATGTAGTAAATATTGAGCAATGTATGTGTACTTTTTTTTGGCTGTACCTATAACACAATACATGTATTAATTGTGGCAAATGGTCTCTACTTTTTTTTCATCTTTTTTTGCTTAGTCATACATCACACGGGGGCATCTGTCAATATGACATTGTTCAAGAGACTGCTGTTTCAATTTATAATTTGTTGCTGAACTGATTAATCCGTTTCTGTCCCCATGTTGGCACATTGCTGTGTCCCAGAGTGAAACAGTACCGGCTCAGAGAGATGGAAAGTTCACTATGGGCTTTGACCCAGATTCTGCTTACTGCTATTATGTAGTGATACAACCATTTCAAAACATTCAGTTTCAATGCTCTGCAGGGCAATTGTGATTACCCACCCCACCCCCACACACACACACATTTATGAAACATGTTTTTTCGAAAAATGTGTCAATTTTGTTTTGAGGCACAAACATTTTGGTAATTCATGAAAACCACATTTAGTGTTTTTCCTTCTTCCATAGGTACATACGTCTGTATGGCCGGAAGTTCAGCAAAGAAGATCATGTGCTGTTCATCAAGTTGCTCTACGAACTAGTCACCATTCCTCGTTTGGAGATCAGCATGATGCAAGGCCTGGCTCGACTCCTCATCAAACTGCTCAAGTAAGAAGTGGCCATAGGGAATGATTCTGCAAACCTGTTTACACATGAGCCTGACTGTGTCTTGTCCTTCTAAGGAAAAGAGAGCTTCTCTCAAGGGACGACCTGGAATTGCCTTGGAGGCCACTGTATGAACTGCACGACAGGATACTTTTCTCCAAGACCGAACATCTGGGTCTCAATTGGTTTCCCAAGTAGGCTTTTGTTTCTGCTACTATTTATGTTGTGACATAAACACTCCCCAACTGAGTTCGTTAGTTTAACATGAATTCAAGGCTATTTCTCACCTGCCTTTTAGTGCTTGAATGATTGTGAAACTAAACTTAAACACTGGAATAGCTGATTAATTCATAATTGAACATGATTCTGAAGATGCAGAGGGACTTTCCAGATTTTTTTTTATTCAGACATTTTTATTGACTTAGATATACTGTACAGACTAGCCTGAAAGGAGATATATAAAAAATGTCCAATCATGTGCCTCCGTTACATTTTGAGGGTAAATGCACATGCAACTGTCCAGAGAGAGTCCTGTAAAATAATATAATTTGTATTTGTTAATTTATTGTATAATGTAGTTTGAACAGAAGTGTTTTTGTGCATCAGAGCTCGGTTGCAAATATCATGCGATAACTCCTAACCAAAATCAGGTAAAAGAATTGTGGAACTAAGGTGAGCCTTATGCACTGCATATGTCAATCATAGTTTTGACTACGATTTTGGGGGATGTTTGCAAAGTACCGTGGCCAAATATTTTCAATTGTTAAAAATTGTGTCGATGCTTTTAAGGTGTTCATATTTGGAGGCACCACTCTACTCTACTTCCTTTTTATGTGTATATGTCTGCCTAGATTTTCTAAAAGCTTTTCTGCTGTGTAGCCTGCACTAAATTGTCTGCCAAGCAGTTTAAATAGTACCTCCAAAAGGAAATGGAAAAAAGGCAAGTACATATTGCAGGCAAAATGAAAAGGCAGCAGGGAGAACTTTCCTGCCCAGAAACAAAACAACAAATATATTGTTTATAAGTAGAGTGACTGTACTCTACCCATATTTTAACTCTGTTGCCATTTTTGATTGTCATTTAAATGTTACTTTTTTGTTCTTAAAGCAAGCAGTGCGATGTGCTCTTGTATGGTGCTATGGGAACATTTTTTTAATGCTGATTTACAAGCATATTTGTTGCTGCTGATGTAAACAAGCTGCTTTGGCTGACAGCTTGCTTACCTTTATCAAACCAACACAAATGCACTTTTGACCACAATATGTCACATGTTCATATACTGTATGATTGAAACTTGGTCTGGTGCTGAATGTGTTCTTTTATGCCTTTGTCCCCCTTTCACATTCAGTTCTCCATGGCCTCGTTCATCCTCTAAACTCATTATGATAAAATTGATTCAGAGGTGGTAAGCACAACATCATTCCTCTTTGTGTTTTCATTTTGGATTCATCCCTTGAGACACTCACGCATTCATCCACTCCGCAATGCATGTTAAAACGAGAGCGACAATCTGCAGCCTTGGATCAAATATTAAATCAATGTTAACATTTCATTCATATTAGAGACTGTCGCACTGCTGCTAACAGTTTCCCCCCTTAACAACTATCCTATTAAGGTATCATTCTAAAAATGCCCTCGATCAATTAAGTAATGCTAATACGAACTATTACTCCTGTAGGTGCACACTGTTATACTTGTAAAATCCAACACTTCACAGTACTTGCTCATGTTTAAGAGCAACATATATGCCTGTCACGTTTCTTCCCAGCCTGGAATGTGTCCAGGGAAACGTGAGGCTTCATTCCTGACATATTAAGGAATTGGTATCTCCCTCCTTGAGTGTCTATGAGCTTTACATAGACCTCATGACTGGCTCTTGATTGACAGTTTTCCGATGCATGTGTGTATATGTTTTGTGAACTTAAAAGGTGGCATTTTGGTTTGGTGACATTCACACATGATATGACATTGGAAGACCATTGAAATACAAGTGTGAGAGCTGTAAAAAGCATCAAGCAACCAATGTGTACAGTTGGTGATTGGTTTTGGTCGGCCATTTTCAACAAGGCATGGCTTCAGTGAGCATGTGAGCACAGATAGGTGGAATTGTGGCTGAGGGGTTCCACTGCTCTGGTTATATTGGTCCAGAGTTTACAACACTTCTGAGTCTTGAGTATTCAGTTTTTTTTTTACAACATTAACATGCCAGTACTGTGTATAGTTATTAATAGTACCACAGCTAGAGCTGGGGAACACAACCACTTCTAAAAATTGGCATGCCTCTTGTGTTTAAAAAAATACATACACAATTTAAAATAGTTTAATCTCGTACTTTTAATTAATTTTTAAACCTGTCCACCAGGCACGTGTGAAAGGCTTCTGCATGCATGGGGTCCAATTCAAACTGCATTGCTCTTTTTTTAAACATTGGATTTGGGAATATGAATGTCACCAAGATGGCTTTTTTTGTCTTTTTGTAATTACAGTTCTGTTGAAGGCGTGCTGAAAACACTTGTGAAAAGCTGCAGGCCGTGAGTACACAATGTTATCCTCATGCATGCTGCCATTTCCTTTTATATGAATATCAAAAGGTATAAAGGTGTTCATGTAAAATCAGTAGGTTGTTAAATCTGAACATTGGAAATTTGTATTATACTTTTAATGTGGCTTGTATGCAACCTGTATCTAAGAGGGATATCAACCATTATGGAAATATTATTCCCCGTAAAGGTAATACATTTATATAAAACCTGAAATAAATTAAAATACATTTTCAGACTTCCAATTTGTAAAAGGAATAAAATCACTGCTAAATCATCACCTAAAGAAGCCGATGAATGATTTTACTGAAATGCCTTCCTTCAATCCTCTTGTAGATTGTGGACGGTGTATTTGCAGTATGACCCTGGTGTCCACAAATAAGTTGGTCCTTGACTTTGGCCAGCATGGTTATATGTGCATGCATCTTAGGCGAGCACTAGGACGTCCCTCACTTCGCACTTAGTCAGATAATCCTATTATCTTGTCTAATTCTGTTTCGTGCGAGGGTATCCTGTCACTAGAACGACAGAGTGTAATTTATGTTCAGCTGGTATAGTATCAGTGGGAGGCAGGGCCAACATGCCCTTTGGCTGCAAGTCACAGTGGCTAAAGTTCCTTAAAAGAGGCTAGTGACCTGACATAACATGATCCGAGCAGAGTTCATGTGTATAGTGAAACACAGAACCCCCCAGTCGGATTATGGCTCCATTCAAACCTCTGGATTGATGCTATTACCACTACAATGTGTGCTAGGTGTGTGATATATTATTTGCCCCCTGCTAAACTTACATTTCATTGCGGCTGGGCGCATTTAGTGCAGCACAGAATGTTATTATGAGGACGATGCACTGTACGTAGTTTTTATTACCATTGGATATGTATTGATTCAATGTGACTCTCTCCTGTCACAGTTATTTTCCTGAGTCTGCAACCCAGGAAATGCTGGATGAGTGGAGACCGCTTTTTTGTCCTTTTGACGTCACCATGCAGAAAGCAATCTGCTACTCTGAACTCTTTCTACCCACAACCCTTCCACCAGAGCTGCATCATAAAGGCTTCAAGTAAGAGTATACACCTACATTTGTCAATTTTTACAATTCAGTTCCACCTGTTTCAGTGTATTTTTGCACTTACAAACCAAAATGTGTCACAACTGACCACTCATATTTGGGCCAGGGTGTAAGGGTGTAAACAGAAATGTTTGTTATACGGAGTAGTGAATAGGCACATTTTGCCCGTACATTTGACCCTGAAAAATCTTGTGCCTGTGGAACTAGTAGAGGTTTTTAGAGTTCCCCCCCACTAATCATTTTCTAATAATTTTCTTATAGATTGTGGTTTGAAGAGTTGATCAACTTGTGGGTATCTGTTCAGAATCTTCCAAGCTGGGAATTGGTGAGGACAGTTAATATTTGTTCAATAACCTTTAACATTATCATGTCATTTATAGTATTTTCTCTCTTTGTAGAATCTGATGAATCTCTTTGCTCGCTTGGCCAATGACAATATTGGATACATTGACTGGGATCCTTATATTCCCAAGGTGCGTTTACATCACAACTTGACATGGACTGGTACACGGGGGCTTAAAAAACAAGCAATAATTCAGAAAAAAATGAACATAAAAAACAGTATGAATTAAAACACTTTAAAAACAATAGTAAAACAATAATCGTTTATTTTAACCGAATGTGTTACATGTTTAATAATGAATCAAATGTTGAATTAAAAGCTAAACTGTTCAATTGAAATTTCTAACATTTTTTACATTATTTTCTGAATAATCAATTTTAGAGTCTTGTGATCAATGTCTGATCACAACATACTACTTTTTAAGAGTGAAAGGGAGTTTTCTGTTGTGCAATGAGACTGGTGTTTTTATGACTCAAGGTGTATATTTCACATTCACCACTGCGTGTTGGAAACAACATATTATGTTTCTTTGTTGATCCTGTTCATCATAGATATGAACTAACATGTTATGTTCCAAACTTGTGACTCTTCTGTGGAATAACATAAACACAATTTAAAAGGAAATTAAGTTCACAACTTCACTGTTGCCACATTTCAGATTTTCACAAGAGTCTTGAGGAGTTTGAATCTGCCTGTGGGGACCAGTCAGATGATGTTCCCCCGATACTTGACCAATGCCTACGACATTGGCCATGTGGTGCTATGGATATCATCACTTCTGGTTTGTCCATTCTCCAGTCAATAATTCCCCCAAAAAAACCTTGTGAACAATTACTTTCAATTTTAGGGGGGACCAAGTAAACAAACACAAGCACAGCTCACTGGCCTTTTCAACAGCATCACATCATTTTTCCACCCATCAAACCACGGTCGCTGGTTGGTGAGTTCTCTCTCTTTTTATTGGTGTCTTTTTAATCTGGTACATCTGTTGCATTTCTGTAATTGATAAACGTTGTGTGATAGAGACAGTGCACAGTGTGTTAGTGATCGACCGATGTGGGTTTAATAACCTATATTTGGAGCCAATATTCATTTGCATTAGAAGTGATGTAAAAAAGAAGAAGTAAAAATCAAAACAAAAACAGGCATGGCTGCATCTGAGCCAAAATAACCCAGTTTTAAATTGATTTCTTCATATTGGCCAGTCGGGCTAAGAAAATGCCGATACCGATATACGTGAAATGTCCAAATATTGGCCCGACTGATTATCAACATACATTCTTTGGTCGACTTCTTGATATGTTCAGCTATGATTCTTTCCAACTCGCGTCAGCAATATAAACACCGTGGGATCGGCTAACACATTACTTATTGCTTCCTGACTCCTGTTGGCTATTTGGGTTTGCGTGTGTAGTACAGAAATAAAAATAAAACATGTGAGTGGGATTGTGTAATGGTATTAAATATCAACAGGAGGAGGAGCACATGCCATTCTGTTTGCGGAAGTCCCTCATCCAGATTTGAGACGACACAGGCAGCAAAGTGCAACATTTATTTTTGGAAAAGGGATATGGTGTGCGGCACAGTTTGTCAGCATGTCGCAATAACATTCAGAGGATCAAATTCTGCCATTTGACATTTTTCCAGTTGGAAGATTGTTATTTTTCCTGTTATTCCCGAGGCTTCCTTCTATCCTCCAAAAAGATGCATTACATGGTGGGGTTAACCATGTTCTACTCTTAGAATGGTGCTATTGTTTTTACACCATACACACGTGCTCCCCAAAAACTTCAACTGTCGTCTAGTCAGACCACTTTTGAAGGTCTTGTCTATCATTAAGATGTCTTAACCGTGTGCGGTCGATTGGTCGCGGTCTTTTGGTCGCCCCGAGCGCGACAACGGGGCGACCAAAAGACCGGCGACCAAAAGACAGACGACCAAAAGACCGGCAACAAAACAAGGTAAAACAACACGGTCTACGCATAAATAAAATCCAACAATGGCCATTGGCAGTTTCACTGAGCCGACGTGTGAGTGTATAAGAGTTTGTATGTACATGCTTTGTCCCTTTAAGAAGCTACGTCAGTCAGGGTCTTAACAAGTTCTCCAACAAAAAACAATAAAAGTCCAGGAAATTTGGAGCTTTTCTTTAGCCTAATAATTAATAGGGCATTAAGTATGACTAAATAGTAATTCGCAGTTTGTATTTAGGGAATTTGAGCAACGATTTAAATGGTAATTATCACTTACCTTCCGGGCGACCAAAAGACCGGCGACCAAAAGACCGGCGACCAAAAGATCGGCGACCAAAAGACTGGCGACCAATCGACCGTGTACAGTCTTACCTGAGGCAAAGGAGGCCTGTAGATCATTAGTGATAGATTGTTAGATAATATTAAGAATAATGATACAAAATATCAGTTGATAGGAGCCCTAATTACCAAACCAGAATATTCGTGCAGTTCTAGTAAGTGAAAAGGGATCAAAGTAGCCTAAATAAATATCTTTACAGATGAAGCTCATGAAGTTGTTGCAGCGCCTTCCAGCCAGCGTTGTTCGTCGGCTTCATAGAGAGCGCTACAGGAAGCCTTCGTGGCTAACGCCGATCCCCGACACTCACAAGCTCACAGAAGATGATATCACAAAATTTGTGGAGAGTATGATGCAGCCAGTCCTGCTGGCCATGTTCAGCAAAACAGGCAGTCTGGATGCTGCTCAGGCTCTGCAGAACCTGGCTCTGATGAGGCCAGAGTTGGTCATTCCACCAGTTCTTGAGAGGTACTTTACCTCATAACCCAAGTTGTATGTTTACAGCCTGCAGCTAGTTAGCTGCTCTTATCCAGAAACAAGAGTAAATGGGTATTTGTTGTTCTTTTTTTTAACGTAGGACATATCCCGCACTGGAGACTCTGACAGAACCCCATCAGCTGACAGCTACTTTGAGCTGCATGATCGGTGTAGCACGAAGCCTGGTGTCTGGTGGGAAACACCTTCCTCAGGGTCCGACTCACATGTTGCCACTACTCATGAGGGCCCTGCCCGGTGTTGATCCGAATGACTTCAGCAAGTGCATGGTGTGATCCTTTCCGACACTCTTAAACAATTTCAGTCATTATTATAGATGTATAAATAGCCAAATATTGCCATCCAACCAGATCACTTTCCAATTCATTGCTACATTTGTGACGCTTGTGCCTTTGGTGGATTGTTCATCTGCTCTACATGAAAAGACAGAATTGACAGAGGTGAATTGCTTTTCACTTGTATATCTCAATTTTTTCAACAAATTAGCTATTCACATTGACTTATTTGGAACTTTGCTTAATGTTTAAGGTGGAAAGGGAATTGTGTTCAGCCTCTGCGGAATTTGAAGACTTTGTGCTTCAGTTTATGGACAGGTATGATAACTTTAATGAACTTTAAATCATACTACAGGGTAGCTGCGATTGACATTGGCACTTTATTCAACTGCTCAGTAACAGTGGTTAAAACAGTGGCATATTGCAACAAAGTAAATTTCCTGAGTACGGGATGAATAAACTTTAATCTAATTTAATCTAATCTAATCTAATGACCTAATTTTGTATTTTAAAGGATTACATTATAGTTTAAAAATCATTTTATGAATTGCTTTTAAATTAGTAGAAATACAGTTAGTGTGTACAAGGCGAAAGTCAATCACATTACTGCACAAATATTTACACATGTTTTGCTTATTTTATCCAGCCCTTTTAATCCACTGTATTTGCTCATTTTATAATGTCTCCAAGGTGCTTTGCCCTGATCGACAGCAGCACTCTGGAGCAAACGCGCGAGGAAACAGAAACTGAGAAAATGACTCATTTGGAGAGTTTGGTGGAGCTCGGTTTGTCTTCTACCTTCAGCACCATTCTCACTCAGTGCTCCTTAGATGTTTTCATGGTACACATCTTCATGTTCACACTTAAAATCCTTCAAATGTTTTAAAAAGAGACAACACTAAATTATTATCATGTTTTTGGTTTTCACAGGTAGCTCTGGAAAAGGTTTTTAACTTTGCAACCACCAATATTTTTGAGACACATGTTGCTGGAAGGATGGTGGCAGACATGTGCCGGGCTGCTGCCAAGGTAATTTACAAACAATACCAATATTGTTTCAAGTACCGTTGTTTACCAAATATCGTTGGACTCATTTCTAATAGTACCCAAGCATCTGTCATTTGCAACTAATTAGTACCGGACCCAAATTGAATCCTTCACAATCATGTTCCCCTTTATAACGACTGTAATCTTCAAATAACGACTTACCTACTGAAGACACTTTGAACTTTCTGCATTTGGTAAATGAATGTCATTTGCGTGGCTCACCTCCAAGTTCTTTTTATTTCAGTGTCACCCTGAAGAGTCTCTAAAAAAGTTTGTGCCCCACTTCTGCAGTCAAATACACCAAATTGCTGCCAGTAAGTTAATTTATGGCCAAACAAAGTGTCTTCTAAAAATGTGGAACTTGAATAATTTAGGTTGTCTTGAGTTTCCTTGATATACGCTTTGATTTTTGTTAAAATAGATGAAGAAGTGTTACATGAAGAGGAACTTGATAAGGAATTTTTGTGGAATCTTCAGTTACTGTCTGAGGTAAACCAAGCTCCTTTTCTGGTCTCACAATGGCAACGTTTTTTGTTACTATTTTTTTTTAAAGTGCTTCATCCCCCACTCTTTCATCCACTAGGTTACAAGAGTAGATGGCCAAAAGCTCCTGGCCTATTCTTCTGAATTGGTCAAGATTTTGCAGTTGACCCTTCACTTAAAGTGTAAGCAGGGCTACATTTTAGCATGTAACTTGCTGCATCATATCCTCCGCTCTACTGTCCTCATCTATCCTACGGAGTACTGCAGTGTGCCATGTGGTTTCCGCCAACCAATCACAGACTACCTACCAATCAAGGTGATGACTTATAGGTTCTCTCCCCTATTTTTTTCTCCATGATTCTTTTTCATAGTCTACAAATCAATTTGTAGTGAAAAATTGTGTTTTTTTTATTAATTAAGATGCCACTGCAGACAGAGGGATAAAATTACTATATGGCTGATTTAATTAAATTTTAACATGGGCTCACACTTTGCTGAGATTGAGAGTTGGCACAATCTTGGTGAGCACCCAATTTTGACATAATGTGCTCTCATTTTGATCATAATAGTGTAACCTGAAGCCACTGAACTAAGCTTTAGCTCTCAATGCATAAGCCTCAAAAAGGAACATCATGGTGCAATGAATCAAGTGGCTACCATTCGAACCACACTTGATCGGCTGATGTTGTTTATATCTTGCTTAGTCTATCATTATAAATCTGAAGTTTTTCTATTTAATCAACGATTGCACTATTACAGTGAACCATATTTGTGTGCATTTATGACTGAACTGGGAGTCGGTAGACAGCTTTCAAACCAGAAAATTTCTCTTGAAAGTTGAGTAAACTGCAGTTTATATAACCAATCTTGAAGAACTGAGTCAGAACACGGATGATTCTGGTTCCAAAATGTTTAAGGACTTTTAAAAAAATAACCTGAACCCAATTTTAAACTAGTCTTATCTTTGCAAGTAAGGGAACACATTGTACGTATCCAGGAGTGAGTGGAGGTGTATTAAGCACAAACTGGGCAGGTACATATCCAATACCACATTGTTACCCTTATCGAATCCTGTCATTTGAAGTTAAATTTGACTTCCAAAGGCAATTGTAATTAATTGCCAAACCTCATATGTCATCTATCTATGCAGGATTGGGGCCGTCCAGGGGACTTGTGGAACTTGAACATCCGGTGGCATGTACCCAGTGATGATGAGACTACTTTTACTTTTTATTTACTGGACCTTGTCCTTAAACCAGAACTCAAGAGACTTCAAAATTATGCTGAAGGAGAACAAGAAATGACCAGGTACAATACAACACAAAGTTTGTTGGAATGAACAACAACTAGTGATCATTTCCTTCCAGTTGTCCAATTTGATTAACCTTTAAAGTGCAATAGACGTACTTAGACTTTCTTTTGGGTGTTTTTTCTTCTTCCTCCCCGACAGGGATGATGTCCTACAAAGTCTTACCATTGTTCAGCACTGCCTATTGGGAGCCGGTGGTCTTATGCCTCCCTTGAAAGGAGAGCCTATAACTGAACTGTAAGGAGATTTATTTGGAATATTGTTGCATTATTACTCTAATATGGTGCATAATGTTTAAGACTGTGTTTTTGAATAACTTTTAAAGTCTATCCAGCAAATGTTTAATTTCATCATCGATTATATTAGTGTTGTTTGCTATTTTACCGCTTATGTCTTGTAATTTATTATTTATTGGATGTTGAGCTTTATATTCCTCATTGTTGGTATAATATTGTGATGTTTTATAACAGGGTGCAGAGCACAGTGAATCTTAATGAAACCACATTGTATACTGGAACAGCGTATGGTACGCTCAACATTAACTTCAGATAGTGTCTCATAAATGACAAAATATGTAGTGTATGAATGTTAATTTTTAATTTCTAGATGCATCAAAAGAGAACTACAGAGATTCTATTTGTCAAGTGATGAGGCAGTTGCTTCGTAAGTCACACCTCCTCAAATTTTGATCACTCTTCTTTCTCTTGAATGATAAATAATTTATTATCTTTGCAGATTATATATTGGTAAACTCTGAAGACGACACCAAGTCTCTCTTCTCCATTATCAAGGTGAATAGAAAGTGAATAATATTTTTTCAGTAATGTGTAATAAAGGGTACGCAAATAACACCGCCGTAGTCTGAACAAGTCTGCCTTTTTGCACATTGAATCCTTGAGGATGACTCACAGTATTTCAGAAAATATAAAAAGATATGATTTGAAGATTTAAGGAGTTTATCAGCTTTAACTATAAATCATCCTGAACTGATTTGTCATATTTATGTAATAAATTGAATTGGGTTATTGTCTTGAATGTGTCCCAGATTATCAGTGAATTACTCCACTTCAATGGTTCCCACAAACACGAGTTTGACTCGCGCTGGAAGAGCTTCAACCTTGTGAAGAAATCAATGGAAAACAGGGTAAGAGTCTTTATCATGTTGCCATCTAAAGATTCATTTTTAAATGTATCAAAATAACTTTCCATGATGTCCATCGTAAACAATGTCAACTCTGTTCCGCAGCTTCATGGCAGAAAGCAGCATATAAGAGCGCTGCTCATAGACAGAGTAATGCTCCAGCATGAAGTAAGTTGGTCTCGGCAAACATTGCAAACGATGCCATTATAATGTTGGCACTTTTATTTTTTAATTATCAGATGCGCAAACTGACGGTGGAAGGGTGTCAGTACAGGAGCATTCACCAGGAGCTGATGAGAGATCTGTTGCGGCTCTCCACAAGCACCTACAGCCAAGTCAGGATACTTCAAAATTTTCTAGTTGTCTTTTAACCATGTTAATTAATTTATCTTGTTCATGTAATTGAAATAGAATCACCATCTTTAATGTGTTTTTTTAACTTTGAAAATTGATATATTTATTTCCAGGTACGCATGTGTTGTTGGTGTTTGACTTTGAAAATATATTGATTTATTTGCAGGTACGCAGCAAAGCTCAAAGTGTACTATTCACTGCACTTGGCACATACAATTTCTGCTGTCGTGATGTGATCCCTCACGTCCTTGAATTTCTCAACCCAGACAACAGCAGCGTAACACAGCAACAGTTCAAAGTATGACATTCCTAACCTATTATGTTTCTCTATCGTGTCTATTTATGATTTTTTTATTAGAAGTGGCGTGTAATGTTGCCACATGATTGTCTCTGTCTTTCCAGGGTGCCTTGTATTGTCTGCTCGGGAATCACAGTGGCGTGTGCCTTGCCAATTTGCATGACTGGGAGTGCATTGCCCTGACGTGGCCTGCTATTGTACGATCTGGCCTCAGTTCAGCCATGTCCTTAGAAAAGCCCTCCATAGTGAGGCTCTTTGACGAACTTGGTGACAAAATACACCGACAGTACGAGACCATTGGCATCGACTTCTCCGTAAGAATTACTGTTAAAGGGCAATTGAATACTGTTTGATTGCGATGATCTTGGCAAGGGCAGAACCCGACAAACAAAATAAACAAGATAATATACCTTTTATCTTTTAGATCCCTCAGGAGACCTGCGATGTGGCCAAACAACTCATGGTCACTGGAAATCCCTTTCCGAAAGAGCCCGTTCTTTCAAAAGAAGAAATATCAAAAGGTGTCGAGAGACAGGAACTCAAGAATTTAGAAGCTGGGGAGTAAGTTATTTCTCATAACATCTCATTCTATCATTTTTTTCTATATTATCCATTTGATGTCAATATTAAATTGTATATTTTTGCCTCTGTTCTAGGAAGTACGAGCAGCTCATTGGTGATTTGCTGGAATGCCTTGGCAACAGAAATTTGTAAGTGATTTTAATATTTCCCACATTAGTAATCAACGTGTGTTTTTATCACAGCTTCTCTTTTACTCTTGTAGACCTTGGAAATTTGAACATATCGCTATTGGCTTTTTGTCATTGCTCTTGAGAGATGACCACCAACTCCCGCCAGCAGCTGTTTTGTTCTTTGTCAAAACCCTAAACCATGACTCGCTCTACATCCGCAAGGTGAGGAGGACCTTACTAAATCTAGGCATTAATGAAAACTAAAGGAATTGAATTGTTAAATGTTCTTATATAGGTAGCAATATCAGCTGTTGCGGGGATCATGAAACAAATAAAAAGGCCTCATAAAAAAGTGCCGGTCAGCCCGTCAGAGCTTTGTAAGCAGAACAAAGGTTTGTCCAATCTTTACATCTGCTTTGCAAAGATAATGTTATTAAACACATACAATTATTATTATTATTTTTTAATTTGTAAAAAGGTACACTTCCAGAGACTAAAGGTGGCATCGTGGCTGGGGACCGCTTAGACAACAGGTGGCTGCAGTATAACAGCAATAGCCTGCCAAGGACTCAGCAGGACTGGGATCTCTGTAGTTTCGTGGAAAAGACCCATTGGGGTTACTATAGTTGGCCAAGGTTCATGTTCTCGACTGTTCCATCCGTTGTTTTGTTGACTTGGTTGCGCTGCGTTGTGTTTTGCTTACCTGTTATGCATTTTGGTCACATTTGCTAGGGAACTAATGATGTATGCTCCTGAGGAAGAGCAGCCCAAACAGAATCTCGCAAGAGAGGAAATGACAGAGGTTTGTGTAGATGAATGTGCACACAATGTAAACCAGTGCATTTGAATCAATCACATCAATCGTTTTTCTTTTTTTTTTATATAATAGTGGGAGCAGATCATCTATGACCATTTCTCGGACCCAGTATTCATCAATCAGTTCGTTGAGTTTCTCTCTCTAGAAGATCGAAAGGGCAAAGACAAGTTTAGCACACGAAGATTCTGTTTGTTCAAGGTGAGCAAATTTTGTGTACTCTGAGTTAACAAAAATACTTTGAAATCCATCTTTTCTTCTCTTTTTCTAGGGTTTGTTCCGCAATTTCAGCGACGCCTTCCTGCCTCTGCTTCAGCCTCACATGGAGCGCTTGGTAGCAGACACCCATGAGAGTAAGCAGCGTTGTGTTGCAGAGATCATATCTGGCCTAATCAGAGGTTGCAAGCATTGGAATTATTCAAAGGTGCGGCTTCACCCAGAAATTACATTTTTTTTCCCTACAGAAAATTGTTTGGATTTACCTTTTATGTAAATGTTTCACAGGTGGAGAACCTTTGGAAAGTGTTGTGTCCACTCCTCCGTACAGCATTGTCCAACATCACCGTAGAAACATATGCAGACTGGGGCACCTGCATCGCCACTGCCTGTGTAGGTCTTACTACTTAGTGTTAATATAGTCTACTTTTCTTTTTTCCCCCCAATCTTCAGTTAATGACATTTTAATTGCTGTCTTTTCCCTCCCCAGGAGAGTAGAGACCCTCGCAAACTTCACTGGCTGTTTGAGATGCTCATGGAATCTCCAGTCAACGGCGAGGGAGGCTCATTTGTCGATGCTTGGTCAGTGAAAGAATCGCAAGTCCAAGTAATATTGTTGATGGGATGGAACATTTTAAATTTTTCTTCTTCCTCCCAGTCGTCTCTATGTGCTACAGGGAGGCCTTGCCCAGCAGGAGTGGCGTGTGCCGGAGCTCCTCCACAGATTGTTACAATATCTGGAGCCAAAACTGACTCAAGTTTATAAGAATGTACGCGAGCGGATTGGAAGGTGTGCATAGATTGTCTTCTGTATTTCTTTTTTTTTTACTCTTATCCTTTCCACATCATAAGGTTTTCATCCAATGCTAGGAATTCAATTTTTTTGCTTGCAGTTTTTTAGTTTGATCTAACTAATGTCATATATAAGAAAGAATACATGTAATTTAGATTTTCCTCTACAATTAGTAAGTACACCTTTTGTGTATTTTAATTTGATGATTAAATCAAAGTAAAATCTTAGTTTCAATTAAGCAGAAAACATAACTTCATAAAAGAAAAAAACAAATTTATGTATGAACATCTTCTGTCTGCCACCCTTTCAGTGTGCTGACCTACATCTTCATGATAGATGTCAACCTGCCTTACACTCAGCCAACCAGCTCGCCACGCATCTCGGACTTCACCGACAGAATTTTGTTACAGCTCAAGCCCCTGACCGAGGGCGACGAGGAGATCCAGAACCATGTGACTGAGGAGAATGAGGTGGGAGAACAGGATGAGAGAACACAAGCCATCAAACTTCTCAAAACAGGTGAGTTAACACTAATCGACCCATCTAAAAGTATTTACATGCGTCACCTTAATATGTTTGTAGTGTTGAAGTGGCTGATTGCAAGTGCTGGACGGTCTTACTCCACTGCTGTACCAGAGCACCTGCGCTTACTGCCCCTACTCTTCAAGGTAGGTTTCTTGAAACTTCCACTTACATGCTATACCACCGTATTTTCCTCCATATTCATGGTTTCTATAGGGAGTACAAATGTGTTACTTTGAAGGCAAAATCTTCAGAAAAATCATCACACATGGTATTTCTGAGATACTGTATGAATCAAAAGTACACTATTAGGGTCAATATCATAAGGAATGAATTAATACAGTAATGGTTGTTTTCTTCCTGCAAAACAGAAAATAACCAACAAATAGTAAATGTTACTTTGCCGACATCTACTGGTGAAAGAGTATAGCAGGTCTCATGGACATATAAGCCATAAATTTGATTCAGTGATCTTTTTTTAGTTACTAATACGGCTTATATGGGAGAACATTTTAATGAAGTCAAAATGACCAATAACGACATCTCTGTGATTTCAGATTGCGCCAGTTGAGAATGATGACAGTTACGATGAGTTGAAGAGAGATGCAAAGACCTGCCTGTCTCTAATGTCACAGGGGCTCCTCTATACAGACCAGATCCCTATGGTTCTTAAAGCCTTGCAGGAGGTAAGCAGATTGGTTTACACCTATTGTGGCTCTTCAGTTTTTTTGTGTGTTTGGGCTTTCAGTGCGAGCAATCTCTTGTAATATGCACGGTTAGCAGTGCAGACATGTTGGTACCCTAATCAATAATAGCATAACCACTGTGATTTTTTTTTCCTTTGTAAGATATTAAATTAGCGATCGAACACAATTTTGTGTTGGTGCGGCAAAATAGACAGTGCGCTGCAATGATAAACAGCCTCATGTCTTGGCCACCTGGCTTTCTCGTATCTTGAAATTTTTCTCGTATCTAGAGATAATTATTTGATCGTAATTTTACTTGTATCTCAAAATGCTCGTATGTCGAGGTACCACTGTAGTTGTTACATCAGTCAAATTACGAAGCAAATGTATTATCAGCAGAGTTGGAGCAGTTTAAAAAAAAAAAAATTGTTTACCCTATTGATAATTATTTTCTCCTCCACCAAATGGTTTAGGGTACAGTTAACAGTATGTGTGCTTCCACCTGCTGGCATTTTTTTTAAAATAGCAGACACCTTTATTTGTGAGGTATTTCAGAAAAAGCATTATTTTACTGATTTTACCCCCAAGAGTGACTGCGTACTTCCAACCTCTCGGATATATTTATTGTCTTCAACAAAGGAAAAAAAGGCAAATGTAAAGTAGTTAAATGAGAAAAGTACAGTACTTGAGTATAATGTTAGATATTTTGTATGGATGAGACCATGTTGTCTTCATTTGCACTTCCTCATGTCCAGATTGGTATTGTAGAAGATTTTTTTTCTTCAAGGACAGATGGCGAAATGGTCAATGTTTTTGCACTGGTATGACTCGGTTCAGCCCATTATTGACATGCTGTGACGTTGTTGTGTGTGTATCTGTGTTTAGATTGCAGACAGCAGCTCCTGGCATGCGCGCTACACTGTGCTCACATACCTCCAGATCATGGCGTTTTACAACCTGTTCACCTTCATGAGTGACCAAAAAGCAGTGAATGACGTTCGGGCGTTGGTTATAAAACTGTTGGAGGATGAGCAGCTGGAGGTAAAAACCAAGCAAATTAATTTGAAAATGTAAAACAAATTAGTGGGGTTTGTGTGTCCGTTATAATAAAATTGTCACTCTCTGTATTGGAATCAATGCATGCATGCTAGCTTGTTCTGCCACTCTTTAGCTTAAAGCAAGTGATTCAGCATTCAACTCCTGCCTCCCCACTCTCATCCCCCAAGACCCCTCCCTCTGGTCCTCTAACTGTTGCTATGGAAACCACAGGCTGCAGTAATCTGTTGCTATGGAGATAACTTTCAGATTGAAGAGTGGGGGATGGCTAGGAGTCGTCATTTTTGTTTAGCCTCTATACATTTAACTACCGAGGTGTGAAACCGTTGCCCCTGTCCTGATTCTTATTGATCATTCCTAAATGTTCCAAGTATCTTGAACTTCTCGACATCGTTGATTTAAAATTTCCAAATAACATGAGTCCTCTTTGTCAATACTTGCATAAATAGAATGGCAATGGGAAATTTTGGTTTACAAATGATCATGTTACACAGATAGAATGGCAATTTTGGCCTAGAAATGTTTTTTTTTCATTGTCAAACCTTTTTTAAAGATATAACTGTAACATGTACCAACAATAATGGCATGTAAAGAACCTAGCAGCTCCATTTATTGAATTGTTTTTATAGTGTTGAGGTGTACTTAATCTCCAGCCTAAACACACACACAATCTACTTTCACCATAGGTAAGAGAAATGGCTGCAACCACACTCAGTGGCTTCCTCCAGTGCAATTTCCTCTCCATTGACGCACCGATGCAGGCTCACTTTGAGGCTCTTTGCAAAACTCGCCTACCCAAAAAGAGGAAGAGGAGCATTGGCTCAATCGTGGACACTATACCTTCTGCAGGTGAGCCGAAGCTAAATTTTAATTTATTGTAAATTGGATAAATTAAACATATTGACAATTCAGTACTTTAAATGGAACATATTCATTTAAATATTAAGTACAAATACATTATTAGCTTTTTTTCAAGTAACAAATTGTACCTAATTTTAATATTGTGTTGTCACAGACCTGGTCCGGCGCCACGCAGGTGTTCTCGGGCTGAGTGCTTGCATTCTGTCCAGCCCATATGATGTCCCCACCTGGATGCCCCAGCTATTAATGGACCTCAGTGCCCATCTCAATGATACCCAACCCATTGAAGTACACATTTTTAGATTGCTCTAATCTTTCCTTCCCTGTTGCTAAATGAACCGTAATGTTGTAACCCGGATGTGTATTCCTGCAGATGACTGTGAAGAAAACCCTAACCAACTTCAGGAGGACACATCATGACAACTGGCAGCAGCATAAGCAGCAGTTTACAGATGACCAGCTGCTGGTTCTGACTGACCTTCTGGTGTCCCCATGTTACTATGCCTAGAATTAGGTAAAGCATTTTAAAATTACAACCCAAAGGAATATCCTTTGTATTTGTATGCTTTTTCATTCACTTATGTGGTACGATTTTTGACAGTTGAGTGGCATTTCTTTCTTATATCCCACACCCTCACTCCTATATTTTGTTTTGCTTCATATTTTGTAGACTGCATTCAGGCCAACCTGTTTTGAGGAAGTCGCTGCTGTTCCAAGACACCGGAAAGTGGCACACAAAATTGTTTGAAATGTTTTGTGTTGCGTAGCTCATTTACATTTCTTCTATACTTAATATTTAAGGAACAATCAAGGCAGGGATGGATTACCTGCAGTGTATAGCACTTCTGTACAGTTTATTTTTGTTTTTTTGAAGGGGATTGATCGTGTGTGTGTGTATGCGTGGTGAAAAGGTATGGTGTGGCGGACACTCTAATTTTCTCAGGATTGCATCGCCCAAGACTAAACTCTGAGCTAACCGGATTTCCCAATGTAGGGCATGTTCTATATCATCATCATCTTCCTTTGGTTGAAGTGTTTGTTTAAAAAAAATAGAAGAAAGAAAAAAAAACATCGAGGACGGAACTCTTAAACTTTGACAGTATCACAATGTCCGTTTGGCTGTTTATAAATTGCTTGAGCAAATATGCACAAACTTGACCTATTTATTTATTTATAAGTAGCGTGTTTCTGCAGGTTTAGTTGGTGGCTGAGATTTGGGGCAGGGGGAGTACTGGAACCTATTTTTGTGTCCACATGCAAAGAAAAAGGAGAGGATGCACTCCCCTGTCCGTTTTAGTGAGCACCTGAGCACTTTTCAAGGTCCCCCAGTGCGAGATGTCATTCACTATGCCGAACCATCGTCTCAAATAACCATTGATCGTCTAATTTTTGCGGATTTTTTTTTTATTTTAATTTTCCTCTGATTGTTTTACCATAGCCTAATGACTTGAAAAAGTTCAAACATTTGAAGCATTTAGTCTGTACCTCACCTTTTATAGTCTAGTGCCAAAATTGCTTTTTGGTAGATGTACTGTTGCCCATTGTATGATATTAATAAATTGTTTATAAATTTAACAGAGTCCTTGTTACATCAATATGAACTAACAAAATGAGGTCACATGTTTGCCATAGAGTTGTGTTTTATGTATTGTTTGAAATTCACGTGCACAAATAACCGGAGCTCATTTCTATAGCTATTTAAAACAAATAACAAAATTGCCTATTACTAATCGTTCTATGTAGCAAATGGGAACCCACATTTCTAATTTACTATTAAAAACTTAGCAACTCATTGACCGGGTCCAATCAATTTGACCAGGACAGGATGGCAGCGAATGACCACTCTCAGCCCTCCCAGTCAAAATGAACCGAACGTCTGGTGCTGTCAATGGCACTCGAATATTACAAGATCGCCCTCCCAGTTCGAATGAATTGGACATCTATGGCCGTCAATGACATCATTTGAGTTAACACACACCCAACAGCGCAATAAGGAACATAAATTAAATAAATAAATAAATAAAATTATAGTATCCTTTTGCAAAAGGCAAAGACGTGTGTTTTATTAACTGTCCCTAAACATGACACTTGGCTAGTTGAAAGCAGTGCTTGTGTTTCACTGCTCGCCTGCGTCGCTGTGACTTCATGTACATTATTTTTATTTATTTATTTTTTAACCAACACACGTCCGGTGGCTCCCGAGTAAAAAGAATGGATACATCGCCAAGAGGAGGAGAAACCCCCCACCAATAAATACAGAACAATCTGACTAAGAGAATCGGTTCTTTGTACCGTGGTTGCAACGAAGACGATGAGAAGATGCCTTTAATTTATTCCCAAATAGCGTGGAAATGTAAATTTTCCCTTTTCTTCGAAGGTACGTTGCATTCAGGTGCCACAGAGGTGCTATATTGAAAAATGGTGATCATCGAAGGCTTGTCTAACGGTAAGATTTTCACATGTTTGGGAATTCAAAATGAGAATGATGCGCTAGTCAATATGACGTTCATTGTGTGTATTTGGACGTGCGTCGATGATTTATGATCCTAATCAGCATGCATTGTGATTTTTAAGGAGGGATTTTTTGTTGTTGTAATTAAGGTTTTTTTTCCTCCTGTTTTTGTTTTAGGAGCATTTGTCCTCCTTTTCAGAGGAATAATGTTTGACTCTTTAACGGTGGGCGGCTAATGATAATATGATGAACAGCACAGAGCCGCCATCAGAGCTTGTGGATGTGCCCAAGCAAGTGAACTTCAATGGCACCCAGGTGTCCCACATCCCCCCTGTTTGGGCAGTTGTCCACACAGCCACCTTGACCTTCTGCTCCCTCCTTCTCGTCTTCATCTTCTGCCTGGGCTCCTACGGGAACCTAGTGGTTTTCCTATCCTTCTTCGACCCGGCCTTCCGGAAGTTCCGCACCAACTTCGACTTCATGATCCTCAATTTGTCCTTCTGCGACTTATTTATCTGCTGTGTGACGGCCCCCATGTTTGCATTGGTGCTTTACCTGGACGCGGGCGGCGTGGACGGCGTGTCCAAGAGCTTCTGCTTCGCCTTCCACCTGACCAGCTCGGGTTTTATCATCATGTCGCTGGAGACGGTGGCGGTCATCGCGCTGCATCGCCTGCGCATGGTTCTGGGCCAACAGCCCAACCGGACTGCCTCGTTCCCCTGCACGTTGGCCCTCACTGCCCTGCTGTGGACGTCCAGCTTCACCATGGCAGCCCTCCTCACCATGCGGGCGTACCCACGCAGGGATGGACCCTGCTTGCCCCACTTTGGTCTTGGAGGGGGGCAAGCCAGGTTAGTGCTGTACGCCTACCTTGCCGACTTTGCTTTTTGTGTAGGCGTGGTGTCAGTGTCCTACCTGATGATTGCGCAGACCCTGAGGAAAAACGCTCAAGTGAGGAAGTGTCCCATCATCGCTGTGGCGGCCCGCTGCAACCCGCAACCGACCCCTCTGGCGGTGAAGGGTTTTGAAGGGGTGCCGTGTAGTGCTCAGGGCCCCTTGTACCGTAATCAGATGTTCAACAAACTGCAGAACGTTCAGACGCACTCTTACACCAACAGGACCAAGCAAGTAGTCGTCCCGGGGGCAGCCCAGGGCGCCACCTGCTGCCAGCTGGCCTCCACAGTCAACTTGGCCACGGCGAAGGACTCTAAAGCCGTGGTCACGTGCGTAGTCATCGTCTTTTCAGTGCTGCTATGCTGCCTGCCGATGGGGATCTCTTTGGCGCAGGACGTTCTTTCGCCGGAGAGCAGCTTCGCGCATTACCAGTTCGAACTGTGCGCCATCGTCCTCATCTTCCTTAAGTCCGGCATCAATCCCTTCGTGTACTCGCGCAACAGCGCCGGCCTGCGCCGCCGCGTGATCTGCTGCCTGCGTTGGGCCGCCCTGGGACTTCTATGCTGCAAGCACAAGACCCGCTTGCATGCCATGGGCAAGGGTACCCTGGAAGTCAACCGGAATAAATCCTCACACCACGAGACCAACTCGGCGTACGTGCTCTCGCCCAAGGCGCAGAGGAGGCTGGTGGACCAGGCCTGTGGGCCCAGTCAGTCCAGAGAATGCGGTGCAAGTCCCAGGGGTGCGCGGCGGCCACACCCGCCAAGCACCTCTACCCCTATTAACACTCGTATCGAGCCGTACTACAGTATATACAATAGCAGTCCCTCCGCTGGGCCCAGCTCACCCACCAGCCTCCAGCCTGCCAGCTCGCAGACGTTTGCCTTTGCCAAGTCCTACGTGGCCATGCACTACCACACACACCAGGACACTCTGCAGGACTTTGAGAGTACTTCAGTGCAACAGATCCCCATCCCCTCTGTCTAAACACTGTTGTTTTCTGCCATGGGAATTCTCATGTTTACATTGGCCGTTGAAAACGAGGGTTCTTGGGTTTTTGGCTTTCTGGGGATACTTCCTCCCAAAAGTGTTAAATATTATACAAAATGTCAGATTGACCCTTTGACTGCCTAAGCCCTAAAGCATATTTTTTGCAGACATTAAAACTTTCTTATGACAGGCCTAAAGAGCAAAAATGCAAATGTTTTGAAGTTAGATCCATGCTCCTGACACCCTGTAAAAACGAAAAAATAATGTTTAGAGTCCGTTAGGTGCTGCCATCTCTCGCTAGCATGAAGAAATAATCACCCTGTCGCGAGCTGTTTGAATTTAAACATACCACGAGTGCAGACAAACCGGTCTTTTTTCAGCTTTAAATTCCAAAAAGTTGTGATTTTTCAAGAAAAAAATATTCATAAAAAATATATGAATATTTTCAGGAAGCTAATTTTGATATATTTTGATGGCTATAGAAAATTATGCAAAAGAAGGAAATAAATCCATAGTAGTTTAAGTAAAACGCAATTTTTCGGAAGCATAAATCCCCCCAGCATCGGGCAGCCAAAGGGTTAAAGCAGTCCCCAAAAAATTGTGGTCAAATGTTCACAGAGCATACATTTTCCACTCATGTTTTTCTTATTAACCAATTACGAGAATCCATTGGTTCTTTACAAATATTAGCCATCCCATCGAGAGGTCAGACAAAAATTTTAAAAGTGCACATTTAGGCTTTTCCTGTCTTATTTTTAGGAACTTTCGAAAACGGCAAAGATATTTGGGGTCTGATTAGGTTGTGTGAGAAATCATTGTTTCTCATACCAATTCGAAGAAATTTAGGAAGATAAAAAATGCTAAAAAGGCGAGTAATGAGGTCTGTTTGCCTTTCAAAGTCTTTAGCTACTGCCGTCATCATATATATGGACACCTAACTCTCATTTTGAACATTTATAGAAAATCTGTGCTCCCATTCTACCATGCATTTAGCAGCTGTTATCTGCTATATCTATATGGTGTGATATTCTTAAAAATGGGAAAGTGTTTTTTTAAGGGTGTCTTTCTAGATGCATCATAATATTCTGCCTAAGGGTAGCATGCTCAAACATAAATTTAGGATGTAAACCTTTAAGTTATTTTAGGTGACAGTTCATAATTTAATCTCAATATTATGCTGTGCAAGAAGTGCCTGTTTTTGGTGAAACGCCTCACAAATATTTTGCTTTCTGAACTCAGACCAAGTAAACTTATGTAAACATATTTATGAACAATTTAATTATGTTTCCCTGTAATTCACCACTAGTGGGCTGTCTAAAAACCTCACCCCCCTAATATGAACCATTTTAAAGACAAAGGTTGAGAATAAATCTATTAATCTCTTGGACATTTGAATTTCCTTAAAAGTGTTGTGTTGGTATTACATTTTAACAAGATTAAAAGTCTGGAAGTTTTTTGGAGTATAAAGAGTTGCTACATTTGAGTAAACCTGGTTTGTTGATAATGGGTGTGACTTTAATGCTTTGTGTTCTAATTAATTTTCACCCAATACACTTATTAACTGATCATTAAAAAAGTATCATAGCATTTTTGACTTGTAATTTTTTGGAAAGATGTAATCAGTCCTTTACTGAATATGTATTTATTTATATATTTATTTTGCTGGTGCCTTCGCAATCAATGAATTGATTCAAATTTTGGTAAAATACTGGAAGTCGCATGTTCTCCCCGGGCCTGCGTGGGATTCCTTCGGGTACTCTGGTTTCCACCCACATTCCAAAAACATGCATGGTAAGCTTATTGGACACTCAAAAATGCTCCTAGCTATAGGTGTGAGTGTGCATCCTTGTGTCCTGCCATTGGCTGGCCACCGATTCAGGGTGTCCCCCGCCTCTGGCCCGGAGACAGCTGGGATAAGCTCCAGCACCCCCCACGACCCTAATGAGGATAAAGCGGTTCAGAAAATGAGAGGACTTGAGATACTAGAAGTCGTGGTTGCCAGAATTATACTGCAAAATAAACATGTGGGTTTCAAATCTTGGTTGGAGAGTGGAAAATGAAAAAGTGAGTACATCGATGTCACTACCATTTGATGGATCAAACCATTTTTTTTCATTTACTCTGCAAAAACATCTACAACGTAGTTATTTTGCATTAGCTGTGAATTTGACAGTAAAACCTTTGTTTTACACTTAAAAACAGTACAACTGATTGTTGTTGTTGAGGCGAGCCCTGTGGAGATAAGTCGAAAGGTCATTCAGTTAATAAAACAAAAATAGAATATGCACAGTCATAGATGCAACCGTATCAGTTTTTTATCCCGGTGATATGAAGTTATTCAACTTCCTAGTGTGCATTGTTAGCAATACTTCATGAACACAATACAGAATGTCTTAAAAAGAAATTTTAATCAAACTTAGTTTCCATTTTAAAACACCCACTGATGTATAAGTTACATTCTCCCTTAACATAAAACACAGCTCCCCGTTGCCAAGATTTTTAAGACTTCAAGTGCAAAGTATCTGCTAATATGTGATCCCATGCACGCACGCACACACTGAATCATAATTTTCTATGCTAAAAAACCCATTGGCAGAGACATGAAAAATGGACAGTAGATCCACATAATCATCTCAAGTGAAGCTACAACCCAGCTGGGTGAATGAAGCAAGTAGTATGGAGTTTGATTCATTGTTCAATCCAGAACGCATAGTAATCCCGGCAACTCCTCAGCAACCTCAAGTTCATCATCCCGATCACCCACCACAGTTTGAACCTTCTTAAGGTATGCGTCATGAACATCTCTCTCTACACACTACGCAATTGTTAGGCTCGTCCTCATCGCATGATCTTTGGGTCGTTTAGCTGGACAGAAGTCCATGTTCATCGGCTGTGTCGAGCAGCTTGCAGATAACTAAAGACTCCACCTAAAAGAAGAAAATTGATTAAATGTGTATGTATACTTTTTTTCCCAGATCTATCAATGACAGCTACACAGCACACAGTAACGAAACATAGTTCACACATGATAAATTTCTTAATGAATATACTAACCCCAAGGACGTATTGGCAAGTTTGAGGTTCCGTCATGTAAACCGTGACCGCATGCGGAGAATCGGACTCTTTACATCTAACGGAAGAATGTGATGTCGGCCATGAATTGTGTTCTTATTCAACCATCTCAGAATTTTACCACTCTGTATAATACATACTTTAATTTGACAATGACTTGGCGGAGTTTCCCTGTCATATCACACACATCACCATGGCCATAGAAGTGGGACACGAGTCTGCAGAGATCGGTAAAAAGGTCATTATGGATAATAGTGCTTTGCTTCAATGTACAACAAAAGCATACTTGACTTTCTGCACTCCGCCGTCCTTTAACTGGTAAGATCGAGCGATGTTTTTCTTGGACCATTCCATGTGTTCCTCTGCATTCCAGTTGCCAACCACCACAATGTTCTTGGCTTGCTCCTTATCCTGAAATACCAGCACAACCTTAACCCTGAGTAACAATGGAATGAATCTGCTTATTAGAAGACAGTGAGATTCACATCTACTGTATCTTGAGTGGTCGTATAACATGGGACCAGTTGCTTCCCTAACAGGATATCTGACATGATCTCTATGCATATATATTCAATGTATACACACTGTACAGTATATATTTTCCTTTAACATGTAAATCTTCAGTGTTTTTATTTTTCAATCACATGAGCTTGACTCACACATTTTACTTTTCAAATTAACCTATTATGTTGAAATATCCAACATCCATCCACAAATGACAGCTGATGATGTGATGGGAAATCTTAACTGCTTCTATATTGATGCCTAACCCTGCCTACTATAGTAAATGGGAGGACTTTCAAGTGGAAATTTCTTCATCATCAAAGGTTTTACAATAACCAGATTTGCTCTATTATCTGTACAAAGGCAGCTTTCCCCCATATATGAACTTAAACTTGTAAAAACTGCTCACCTCATGATACTGATGGACGTGTTTTCCATAACAGAATTCATATTTCCACCATCCAACACCCTGAAAGACACAAGTTGGAATGAAAAACATCTAAACATGGCGACGGATATTTCCCAGGGAGGCCTCACCCCGTGTAAACAGTAGGAACCACTAAGGAACTCCTTGATGAGTTGCTCGTCTGTCAAGCGCGAGATATGAGTGGTGCCCACCGCCACCTGCGCCTGCCCGCCCACAGCCATAGGTTTGTGAGTAGAAGAGGTAAAGGCCCCATGTACCCTTGCTGAAGAAGCCCCCTGTCATCATAAAAAAGTCAACTCATTCACTGTTGGCCTTTAATTTCACATTAATGCATTTTATCAGTCAACTATTGAAAAAGAAATCATAAAAAAAATATTTGTCCAAGTACTTGACTCAGACTCATTTTTTTTTTCCTGTTAAGATACCTCAAGCATCGTTTTTAGGTATTTTCTCATATGACCGGTGAAAAACTCACTTCTTTGTGCTCTGCGGTGGTGCTGAAAAGAGGTTTAAGCTGTTCTTCTTGCTCCTTGTCCAACTGGGTGAGCCGCTTAGGTCGGAATGGCGAGCCAGCCAGTGCCTGGCAGAAGATGGCGTTCACTGGTGACGACTTGTACCTGCGAACAAAGGGGGTGGACAGGTTTAATCTGATTATCCTGTCCAATAAGGTGTCCGACAGATGTGGAGTTTCCACCTGTATTTTGGGTGCGCGCAGAGCAAGGGGGTCAACACCGCCACCTCATATTCGCAGCTGGTAACCTCAGCGATGGACAGGATTTCATGTTTGGCTTCCGGATGACACACGTACAGCACGGACGCTGAGCGCGGCTCGTTCTGCTTCAGCGCACAGGGTGTCCCGTTTCTCATCTCCACAGAGTAATATGGAGTCAGCTGACCTTCGATGTTCTTAGACAATGCCTAGAGGACAACCCAAGGACTACGTGTGATATTCATAGTGAGAAATAAGATGGACTGTTCAATTTGTGAAGTTTACTTCTGTTTCAGGTGGTGATTCAGTTGTATCCGGCTCTTCAAATTTAGCTGTATCTGTAGTTTTTCTTTTCTCTACCAATTTCCCCAAGTAGTACTCTTGAACCCTTATTTTCTATGGATACACACAACATCAGTATTAATATTACACTATTAAAACAGTGACAGCTCTGGATGATGGTTCTTCTGAGAACACCAACCTGACCTGACTCCTTCTCTTCATGATACTGTCTTACATGTTTTCCATGACATACTTCATAGGTCCAGTAAGATTCAATCTGCCACCCAATGGAGGGGAAAAGGGCTTTTGGTTACTCTTCAGGCCAAACTTTGCATTTACCAGTGTCAGACTACCAAAAATCGAAGGATCAATGGTCTTACTCTGTATGAGCAGCTGCTTCTTTTGAACAAAGGCTCCAGAAGTTCTGACGGACTGGGTCCGTTGTACTCCTTGTCATCGTCCTAAGGTCCGGGGGGAGGAAACAAATAACATTTGACAATACTATAAATAAGAAAAACACGTTTCAAAAAACTACTGTCCTTATTTGGCAGACTGCAGTACTGTACTGATATACTAAAAAGCACTTGAAAGTACTAACAGTGGTCATAAAATGCATTCAAATAACTGAATTCTGGGCTTCCTCACCAGCCTGCAGATCACTTTGATCCACTCATAGTCAAAAACTATTGCAATCTGAGATTTCAGTTTGGGGAAACAATTAAATAATCGCAACCCTTACCTCTTCTTCAGAGGTCAGCGACGGTAGGAGACATTTATACTTCTCCTTCTCTAGTGTGGTCATGATGACAAAGTTGTCTTCTTTGTAAAGTGCACCCGAAGTGGGCTGAAATGCAGACAAATTTGTGATTAAAACATCCTTTCATGAATTAACACTTGAGAGGGGGCTGAAAGGGGGCTGCCTACCAGTGTGAATTCAGCCCCCGGCCAGGTGATTTTGAAAGGAATTTCATCCGTGAAGGAAGCTTGGCCGTCCCCGTGTGACCAGACGCCATCGGAGAGGACCAAGAGTCCACCGACCATCACCAAAACAAGCCGAGCCATCATCTCCCTATCCGGTCAGTGATTGTCAGCCGGCCGCTCCTCATGTAGACACTTCGCGTGGTCCTTCCACAACACCAACTTAGGTGGTCATTCAAAACTTGAAAGAATTGATCCGTGTTGACATCCGCCTTGGAAAAGAGGTGCTGTTCACTTTGAGAATTGGTGAGATCAACACGACATCAAAATACAGGAAGTACTTTTTTTCTGCCACGTCCTTTTCCGGATGCCTTTTTTCGTGTTGAAATAACAACAGCGACACATAGCGGTATGTTTCAGACACATATTAACCAGTTCAAACCATCGATTTTATGAATACGTATGGATGACGATTGTTTTTTAAGGAACTATATTATATAATAATATTATTAGACAATATGGTACTCTTTAATGGCATTCACGTTGCATGGCTAGTCCAAATGGATTGGACGTTTAGTGTTGTCAATGGCAGGCATGAGTAATATGAATGCATTAAAGGTTAAGACACATTATTCTAACACAGATTATTATAGTAATTTAACGATTATTTATCTTTGCAAGGGTTTTTTTGCTATTGTTTTTTTAAGGGTAGAATTGTACTATGTACTTAAACTATTAATATCACTACCATATTACCACAAATCAAAATGCTATAAGAATACCACATGACACGTCAATGGGCATTCACTTACTTTGTTTTTATAATAATAATAATAATAATAATAATAATAATAATAATAATAATAATAATAATAATAATAATAATAATAATAATAATAATAATAATAATAATAATAATAATGTATGTAATCAAATGTTTGTTCTTAGTCTCAAACAGATTGAAAAATATATATATATATATATATGTGTTTTTTTGTTTTCATTTATGTTTTTTAAGGGTACAAGTGTACTATGTACTTAAACTATTAATATCACTACCATAGTACCACAAATCCAAATGCTATAAGAATACCACATAACACGTCGGGCATTCACTAACTTTGTTTTTCTAATAATAATAATAATAATTTATGTGATCAATATATATATATATATATATATATATATATATATATATATATATATATATATATATATATATATATATATATATATATATATATATATATATATATATATATATATATATATATATGTTTCTTTGTTTTGTTTTTAACCTTTTGGTGGAGCTCTTGCCATGCCAATGAGCGTCCTATGACTGAGACGTAATGCCAGCAGACTGTGATAGTACAAAGAAGAGATTAGAAGGGGGGTTTTAGGGGCTATTGTAGAGTATAGAAGAAGATTCAAGCTCGGCAAACATCCCAAAAGACCATTCTACAGACACACCTACGCTTGCCCCGCGTTATGGGTCGGACTCACCTCCATTCACATTGTCAATATTACTTATTGATAGATGTCCGCGAGCAACTTTCATGTGTGAATTGACGGAGAGATTCAAGCAGATGAAACCAGCTTGTTTCCATGGTAACAATTGTATTATTAAAATAGGATGTATCAGGGTCACTTCTGACAAATAAGTGTATAACAAGCCTAGTGTGGAAACCAAATATTTTTGAAAACTCATTATCAAACCAAAACTAGGCCCCTCTCGACTCTTGTCACTGTTTTGCTAATGCAATGAAATTATATAGTACTAATCTTTTTTTAAATTTGTTTTGGTCATGAATATTCTTTCTACTTTGAACAGAGACCTCTTGTAGTCCTGCTTGGCTGTAGCTCTGGCCAATACAAAGTGCAAGCTCCAGAAATTTAGGTTTGAATTAGTCTAATATGGAAGAGCCTGACTTCAAGGCCATTAAACAACTTTGGGGTGGACCATAGTGAAGAATATTTTTCTGCATGAATTGTCACGAATTTGTCCACGGATCACATATCAGATTGGAAGCATGCCATCTGTGAGTCCATAGGACCCCCAACGGAGCTTGGACTCCAAACTCTAAAATAAGCATTTCATTTTATTTTGTAATCCATGTGGAAACTCTGCTTTGCTATTATGCTTTTGTACCTTCCCCACTCTATGCATAATTGATACGATTGTCATTTCTCTAAGCATAATTCCACGAAGAGTGGAGAAAAAAATGCATCTTGACACTTGACGGTCACCACCATGATGGAAGACATTTTCTCGAGCCAACCCACAAACTAAATGCTCACAACGTGTCAGATGGCAAAGTGATCAATAATGTCACCTCTCTATGGTTTATTAATGGCATTTTGTATTGATTCATGTGCTGCTTTTCTACACATAAAAGTTTGTATTCTAATGCTTTCCTTGTCAAATTCGACAATATTTAAAAGTGAAATTGATCATTCTTGACACATTTGTCAATGTAGATTAAAACGAGTGGAAAAGCTCTTTATAAATTAAGCTAATTTACAATTTGTATATAACAATGGTTTATGGCTATGTACAAGATATGTATTTATTACAAAGTCAAGGGCTCTCTAAAATATTCTTCTTTTAAAGAGAACGTTAACATTAGCTAGGCAACCGGACATTGTTAACATCGTCTTTAGTGCCGTTATTTAACTGCATTATCGAGTTATATGTAATATTTTTGCTTACATAACACGGCAATATGACCAATTTAACGAACTTAGTTAAATTTGAAATAAAGCATTTGAATATATTTCTAGAACCAAACATGATGTTCATTATTAAGTCAATTAATGTTTCTAAAAATGACACCATGCTTACTCCATAATAATATTCTAATCATAAATCCCCATGGAAAATACCTGCAAAATGACATAGTGAAATTTTAGACCCTTTTCTCAACAATTACTATATATTTGGACTAAAAATATTACTAACATGGCCATTGCGCCCACTTTAAGTCATAAAAAGACTTAGACTTAGCCACAATATTAAGCACAGCTTCATCAATGAAAGATTTGTGAGCAGCATGTAAAATCAGGCACGCTTCAATGATGTCTTGTGGTGTAAAATGTGACTGCTACTGGCTTACTAGTCTGTATCAAGGAAACAAAGCAAGCTTGTGGATCTTAAGAAAGATGAGTGCAAGCATGCAAGTAGATTTCAACCTCCCTGCAGAGAAGATAATGAGAGAATATTGATGCTTGCCCAAATCTAGATGGGCTCCATATATTTGCAGGGCTCATTTTGCTGATGTTCTCCCCATCAATGAAGAGATTAGGAGTGAAGATCAGTGATCATAAATGCATCACAACAATCCAACAATCAAAAGCATAGACAGTTATTCAAAAACTGAGTATAAATAAGTCATCAAATTAGGGAGTCTCAATTATATTTGGTTTTTGATTGATCAATATTCTGTTATGGTAATATAATGTAGAAAACACTATTGAATATTTTCAATCAGGGTCCTTTTTTTTAATTAAAATTCAACCTTTAAACTCACAAAAGTGCATTATTAAAAAATGCCAATTCCTAACTTAGACATTCCCCAAACCACAGCCAACAGAGTAAGACAGTTGATTCAACTTTTTTAAATAAAAAAAATGACTTGTTTCCATAGAGAATTCAATTAAACAAACTAACTGCTAGCCGCTTCATGGTGTAAAGCACATGTGTCAAAGTGGCGGCCCGGGGGCCAAATCTGGCCCACCGCATCATTGTGTGTGGCCCGGGAAAGTAAATCATGAGTGCCGACTTTCTGTTTTAGGATCAACTTAAAATGAAGAGTATAGATGTATATTAAATTTCCTGATTTTCCCCCTTTTAAATCAATAATTGTAATTTTTTAATCATTTTTTTCTGTGTTTTTAGTTGAAAAATCATTTTGTAAAATCTAAAAATATATTTTAAAAAAGCTCAAATAAACATTGTTTTAGATCTATAAAAAACTGAATATCCAGGGCTTTTAATCCAGTTCTTTTAATCCATTTATTTAAAAAAAAATCTAAATATTATATCTAAAATGGTCCGGCCCACGTGAAATCAAGTTGACGTTAAAGTGGCCCGCGAACCAACTCGAGTCTGACACCCTCGGTGTAAAGGTTCACTCGCCTTCAGTGCAAGCAGTCGCGGGCACGATAGTGGCAGTATGATTGTGAATGGGGATGGTCGTTTGTCTCTCTGTGTGCCCTTAACCTCTAGACGACAGGAGTTTGCAGTGTTGACTATGTTGAATTTAAATCTTCCTCAGTACAGATCTAAGGTAAACACCCAGATGTGCAGTTAGGAAGAACTAATTTGATCAGCATAGCTCTCCAATCTGCAGTAGAGCACCTGGCGTCTGGTCTCAAACCACTGCTGCAGCGTGCTAATGATATGGAGATGCTCAAAGCAACCCCGCAACAGCTCACGGGATTGGTTTCTCAGATATGATACACACAAAAATAACATAGTTAACCCCTTTAAACACATTCCCTTTGATAGCACTTCCAAGGTGCTTTTTTGATGTATTTAGATCCTCACATATTTTCTTGCAGGAATTGGTTAAAAACAATTCCATGTGATGTAATATAATGATGGAAAACATGATTTGCTCTGGCAGATCTTGAATTAAAATTGCTTTCGACGAATGAAAAACAATATTGGTTATTTACCAAAGAGAAAACAATTTACAATATAGATATTCATTTGCACACGTTCCTGGGTAAAATGATTTATTGCTCTAAATCACAGGTGTCAAAGTGGCAGCCCGGGGGCCAAATCTGGCCCGCCGCCTCATTTTGTGCGGCCCGAGAAAGTAAATCATAAGTTTCTATTTATTTTATTTTTATAGGATCAAATTCAAATGATGATAGATGTACATTACATTTCCTGATTTTCCCCTTTTTAAAATCAATCCTTGCAATTTTTTAATCCATTTTTTTTCTTTTCTAAAAATAAATATACAAATATTTTCCGTTTTCCACTTAAAAAAATATTTTGTTTCCATTTGAAATAAATAAAAAAACATGATTAAAAAACATTTTCCAATACTAAGAGAAAAAAGCTTAAATAAACATTGCTTTAGATCTATAAAAATGGACTATTTAGGGCTTTTAATCCAGTTATTTTAATCCAATTAAAAAAAATATCTAGATATTAGATCTAAAATGGTCCGGCCCACATGAAATGGAGTTGACATTAATGCGGCCCGCGAACCAACCCCTTGACACCCCTGCTGTCTAAATGAATGAAAAAAGTAAGGGTAAGACCCAGGCCTAATACACAATCACATTAACTACTATGTTGGTATGTGACGCTATACAATATATATATTTTTTACTTTCTTGTACTTTTTTGGGTGTGTGTATGTGTTACTTATTCACTTTTACTAATGACAGGTAGGTAATTTAAAGGAGCAATCTCCTGAGAAAAAATACTTTGTATCAGTTTGTTAGTAAAATAAACAAATACATAAATAGATGAATAAATATCTAAATAAATAACGTCCTCGCTATAAGATGCCTTTAGGCCAAAAAAGTGTGAATTCAGCACAGTGACGGAAAAGACAAGTTGGCAGTGTATTGGCAGTTCGGTATCACGCTGCCTCTTTTCCAAATGGCAGAAGGAGTCTGACCTTTTGGTGATACGGACGCTGTCAGCAGATGACCTTTTGTGCACACTGATCAGTGCGTTGCAGTTAGCGCCTTTAGACAAGGTGCAAGGCAGCTCACTTGTCAATGAGAATATTGTGAGCAAAATAAGAGCGGTGGCAACTTGACTTTGAAGTGTCCTGACTCATAACAATCTAAAAGGACTGTAAAAGACACCACATTATGAAGGAAATCTTGTTTCAAAGCTCAAAACATTGACAAAAATCCTGAAGTGCAAATTTTATGTTAAACTTGTTAATGTCAAGAGATTCTTACAATTTTTTAGTGAATCTATTGGGAGTCATGTACTTAGTGATGGATAGGTTAACTTGTTTTGAGGTGTGACCTGTGCCACGATTTAGCCTTGCTGCTGCGCCAAGGTGAGTCCAGATGCCACCAGGACATTATCACAGAATAACGGCCATATGCCACTCAGTAATATAGAAACTGGTCACCTTCCTTACTTTTTTGTAGTCCTTCGGATGCCGTTACCTCCGTTTGCTAATACTATGAGCTGTTTGGAGCCAGAGGGAGGAAAGGCTTAAAAATCAAAATGTTCTTTCTGTTTCTATTTAAACTTCCTCAAATTAATGATGCATCTGCAGTTTTGACCTGAGCTTCTCTCACAGCAGACTGTTTGGCCTCTCGCCCACAGCACTGCTGGGATGCTGACGTATGCTGCCAAACTACTGTCCTAATTGTATTGTACATTCCCTCCCTGCACTTTACTTACTGACCAGTGTTTTCACTTGTAAAAGGGCACATGTGGTCCATCCATGCCTTATTTCCAGGTGGAAAAAAATAGCAATTAGGAGAGCTTATTGATATCCACAAAGTTAATTTTCAATTCTTCCACAAAGTGTCTCAGGGCAAGTATAATTATCTCTGAGAATTGGCTCTTAGGTCGAAAAATAGGAAATTATGTAACTTGTTGGATAGACTTCAATATAAAGGGCTTCAAACAGGGTTTAATACAAATATTTATCATAATACAGTTATAATGGTGTTGTGTTGGCATATATAGAGACATTGATAGAGACTATGGGCCCTATTTATGTATATCTTCTTAATGTACATCACAGGTGTCAAAGTGGCGGCCCGGGGGCCAAATCTGGCCCGCCGCATCATTTTGTGTGGCCCGGGAAAGTAAATCATGAGTGCCGACTTTCTGTTTTAGGATCAAATTCAAATGAAGAGTATAGATGTACATTAAATTTCCTGATTTTCCCCCTTTTAAATAAAATAATTGTAATTTTAGAATCATTTTTTTCTGTGTTTTAGTTCAAAAATCATTTTGTAAAATCAAAAAATATATAAAAAAAGCTAAAATAAACATTGTTTTAGATCTATAAAAAACTGAATATTCAGGGCTTTTAATCCAGTTCTTTTAATCCATTTATATAAAAAAAATCGAAATATTATATCTAAAATGGTCCGGCCCACGTGAAATCAAGTTGACGTTAAAGCGGCCCGCGAACCAACCCGAGTCTGACACCCTTGATGAACACCATTGTGAGTTTGTGGGAAGTGAAAAAAAGAGCAGGAGGCCTCATTTCCATATGCTATCACAGGTCACCTTTTATGCCAATAAGCAGGCTCCTTTCCACTTCCTTTGTTTAGTTGATGCTATGTATAAATGACATTCACTTTTGATGGGGGTTGAAGACATACAAGCAAAATTGTCTCTTCGGATGTAAAAGTCAGAACAGAAGCAAGACTCAATCCTGTGTTAGCAGAGTTTAAGGGAATGTGATGTCCAGGACATTGTTGTGATTTGAAATCTGTGGTTTTGGCATTGAGCCTGTGTTTTGTGGCTTATTTAAGTCTATCCATGTTTAAAATGTTTTACTTTACTCACTCATTCTCAGTGTAACACCCTAAATTTTTTGAAACCAATTTATTTATTCGTCTTCCATACCGCTTGTCGTCACGTGGGTCGTGGAGGTGCTATCTCAGGTAATTATGGGCCGGACCCTGAACTGATTGCCCGCCAATAACAATGAAAGTAATTAATTTTCTTCAGTTTTTCACTTTGGAATACCTGCAACTCGCTGCATATGCATTCAGCATGGATGATTGTTTTGATTTAAAGTTAACCAAATCTCTCATCGTTAACCTAACAATGTCTTAAACAGAAAAGGGCTGCTTGCAGTGACAAGAGAAAAGGGCCACTTGCTTCACGCAGTGACTAATTATCATCTGACTGTGGAGTCCCTCGTCTTCAAGCTCTATAATTTCATTTTATAGCTTGCAGCTTTACTGCTTTGGTTCAACGGTCTCATCAACTTCATTTATAATTGAGCTAAAGGAGCTTTGGTGGGCCACATGTCGCAACACAGCGAGCAAGCAAGTCGCTGGTGAGCAGAAAATAAAAAGAAATAAAAGAAACTCTCAACAGGGACACTAAAAAGCTTTGCACTTTTAACTGTCGATGACAAATAGAAATCTTTAACCTTTTTCCCCGTGGAATACTCTACCATATGTAAATGTAGTAAACGGTAATATGCAATGAGCAGCAGTTGCCCTCCTTTAAACTGTGTGATACTCGTTCCTTGACCCATTTTGAACCCTGGACCCTCAATCATGTTCATGTATAGCTGCAAGGGCAAACTGCTCCTCCTCTCCTTCTGTTGTTGTTATATATTTATTTCTTTTCTTTTCTTGGATGAGTTCTTCTGTTATTGTGTTTTCCAGCAGTTCTAGCAAACAGCCACGAGAGGCTTAGCTCTATATCAGGTCCCTGTTCTGGAAAAGAGAATCATGACTGCAGGAGTCACACCCTCGAACCTGCCTGTACCCCTGGCAACCAGAATGGAGCAGCTGGTACTGTCAGCCACCCTGACAGAAGACCTGCTGTGTGGATACTTTTAGCTCATGATTCACCTATCGCGACGCTAGCACAAAATGTACCCGGTAATGCACCAAAATTCATCTTTTTTCATAGTCTTTTGTCTCAAATCACATTCTGTTATAGACTTTCACATGATGCTGATTTAAAAAGCTAATGTTTTTTTTTCTCGCTTACTTCGAAGAGTGAACATTCAGTTAAAACTGGTTCTCTTTAAGGCAAATTACAGAGTACAAATGACCTTTTCTGAACCGCTTATCCGCACAAGGGTCGCGGGGGGTGCTGGAGCCAATCTCAGCTGACCTCGAGCACGAGGCAGGGGGACACGCTGAATTGGTGGACAGCCAATCACAGGGGACGAGGAGACACACAACCATTCACGCTCACACTCATACCTAGGGGCAATTTAAAGTGTTCAACCAGCCTACCTTGCATGTTCTTTAGCTTACATTATTTCTACCAGCCCTCCTAGGCACAATTGATCGGACATCTATCTTCATCAATAGAAGCTGATAAGGTCATTCCTTTAATAACATTAAAGGAATCCCAATGGTAGGAAATTGTTGACATTTTCTTAGATTCAGTTTTATAAGTGGTATTAATGCCAAAGTGACTGTGTGGTCAATGTAAAAAAAATGCATTTTTAGCACCGTCAAAGTCAATAGAAGCCAATAAGGAAATCAAACATTTAACAGATGAAAATATTACTGTCTCAAATTGATAAATCAAAAAATATTAGTAATTAGAATTTCCGCAGAGCTCTTACAGAACTTTTATTATCTTGTTTATTATTTTGTAGTGTGCAATATGTGGATATGTCTGCAAAGCACAGCTGCATGTGCTCTTCAATCAAGCTGCTGTCTCCTTGAATTATTGTGAATTCTGTCTGTTTACAGGATGTGCTGCGACAGTTTCTTCTATTTGTATGTTCATGCTCAAAAGAGGAGTTCAGCTAGTTAACAGCAAGCAATTGCTTTTCCATCTTAAAGATGAGGCAAATCTAACAGTGAAGAATAATAGTTGTACCTTAATACAGTTGGAAGTTTTTATTAGTTCGTATTCAGATGTACTCCATTAAGTCTGAGCTTTCCATAGCAAACATCTGGTTGGAGAAGTGAGTGGATCACAGCTGCTCCTCCAAGGCTGCCAACAGTATTGCCAACTTCAGCTACTTGACGCCACGTGTCACTGAGCCTTGTTCTTTTCAGCAAATGAGCAAGTCTTTTTTTGTGCTGGTGAAAGGGACCAAAATTGCATTTAAAGCTAGTGTAATTCAACACTGTAGGCTAACCGAGAGCTACGATTGCACTCTGGCTGGCTCAGACAGCACATTGAAGAGAGAGGAATTTGCCAAAATGCATCTCCTTTTGCCAGATCAGACAGAAATATTGCATTTTTGGAAAGCATTACTTTAGTTTACAAATTTAGGCAAAGCAATTTTGCAAAGGAAGGATTGCTGAATTTTACTGTGGAAGATTGAGTTGAAGGAATTTGGGAGCAAATTTTGCCGCGACATGTTAGGAAAGCTTGACTTTTGTGTCTTCCAACAAGATGAAGTCCGTAAATGTACAAGAAAGACTGAAAACCACGACTCCTCCACCCCTACTTTCATATTTCTAACTCTTATTAAACAACTATGGGAGAAACTGAACTGTAGAGTTCCGAGAGAGCAAATAATCCAATTGTACATACATGTAATTATAAGAATAATTTACCACTAATACCTTTATCTTTCAATGCTAGCAACATATGCTGCCAAAAAGAGAAAATATATATACCATTTACAAACATGTCATATAATTAATGTGTATAAAATTGATATTTTTGTTGGAATTATGCCAAATGTAAACAGCACTTTATTTTTTAGCACTAGTCATATCTATAAAAAAAGGATTTAATTTTTAATGCCCAAAAAATATGCATCTTAACGGACTAGTGTGCGTATGTTGAATGTTGAATCGAAGAATACACAATGTGTTCAAAAGAAAAGTAATTTTTTGTAATGTAAATTCCCTCTAAAGGCCCACCGAAGAAACATAAAGACTTCCAAGGCTTGATTTATTCTGTCAAATACACACAGAAAGAAGTTATCTCCTTTGAAACGGTCGAAAATGGGAAACGGTTACCTTGAAAAACCGAAGCCAAGGCTGGATAAGAGAATTATTAAACACACTCAGGGATGGTTCTTTGAGCTTGCCATCACCCCAAGGAAAATTTCTGAAGTGCTAATTTGATCACAGTTGTGCAGAACCCAAGTGAATGTCAGCAAGATGAAAGCAACTGTCGAGGAAAAGGGGACTGCATGTTTAAGATGGGGCATTCAGTTTATCAATGTGGACATGCTTCTTTCTCTACATAATAGAAATCTGTGTTTTTTTTTTCTTTTTAATCAATACGACTTTATTTTTGGATTACTTTTGTGACAATCTCGCCCATGCATATCAAATGCACATGGCACAATTTCTATTGTAATGAATAGAACTGTCTTACCCTATGGTAGAAAAAAAAAAACCAAAGCCCACAAGGGTTACACTGTTTGATATTGATGCAAAATAAAATATAATGTTTTCAAATGAATCCCTTCCAAAACTTTAAAAGCTTTAATCTACTATCATTTTTCAATTCTAGGTCAAGACACACTGACGTGCAAGAGATTTTTTTGCATGTCTACAGTTCTGGAATGTAAATGCCATTCTGTACTTTGTCGTTAAGATTTAAACAGTCGTGCAAAAACGCACATAAAAAAAGATCACCAAAAATGAAAGTGGTCTTTGTAGTCTTGTAATTATTCAATGTAATATAAATTGTGAAATAACTATTGGCCAAATACATTTACAATTGAATAAATTAGTCATAACATGAACACAATTAATTATACATGATGGACTTCAAACACTTGTTTTATCATGTCCAGTACGACTGTCCAAATATATTTTTAATTCTATGAATAATAAAAGACTATTGGTTAAGAAAAGGCAACTGACTCACACAAAAAGACCAAAGTTAAATGTCAAACAAAAAGATAAAAAGAATTTACCAGATGAATAAAAAAATTCAAGAAACATTGGTCAAGCCCACACCGTCTATTGGGGCTCGATTCTGACATTAAAGGAAGAATAAATAATATATCATATTTGAAGAGCCGTGTAAATTCTAGCACATGGCTGTGTTTGCCCTCAATGATCCATTCTGGTTCACAATCACTCTCCACTTTGCTCCAGCTGAATGCTTCCCTTCCTTCTTATACTGAACAAAAAATATACATACAATACAAACATACATAAACACACACACACACACTTTTCAGATGTTTTTTTTCCCAGCTGTTTACATTTATGAATGAAATATGTCCCCTGATCTCAGTCTGACTTCCTGTTCCTTGATTAAATTCACCAATATAAAATATGCATAAAGAGCTAAAAAAATAATTTCAGACTTTCATTGGTCTGTGGACATAACTTTGTGTCTGTGGTTTGTGGTGTCATTTATACTAACAGACGCATTAATCAGTTCAAAAGTAATTTTTGGGGGGCATTTCATGCATTTTAAAATTGGTTAGCAGTTAAAAACCACACTGTGTATTGTGCTTCAATGAGGTTACAAATTTTACTTTGAAAGACCACTTTATTCAGGTTGTTCGACTCACCTCAGACATTTGAACTACCTACTATATATGTGAGAATTTTTGCTCAAAGTGAAAAAGAGTCAAATACTTTATTGACAACTCATCATGGAGTCAAAATCTTTCTTCATAAGCAAAACAACTATTAATTTAATACATTCACCATCTACCAGCTCTTTGTTTTCACTAGAAATCCTTTCAGGTTAGACCTTGTTTGCTTTAAGTGGAATTTTCCTTATTTCCCAACAGTCTTCAATGCAACAACATAACAAGTGGAAGAAAATATGACAAAGCCTATTCATTAATTTCATACTGTTGCTATTGACACAAAGTTGGGCTTCTAAACTTTAACATACAACTAGTAGCAACAGCAGAAATAACATTTAAAAAAAACTGTTAGGATGCCATATGCCAGGTGCATGTGATTATTGGTGATTGAAAACAGAACAAGGATAGGCCACCATGGCCTATTGTGTATACTCACATTTGATTGGCTAAAATAGTGTCCTGATTAAACGTCTGACCCATTTCAGGTGGCATCTTGCTGGAAACATGCATGCATTCAGTCATTTTCAAAACTGCTTAAGCTCATGCTCACAAGGGTCGCAGGGCACAAGGAGATGGACATACTTAGAGGAAAAATAGAGTGTTCAACCAGCCTTCCATGCATGATTTTGGGATGTAGGAGGAGAACCTAGAGAAATGCAACACAAAATGGAAACTACACACAGTAAGGACTGACATGGGATTGAACCCTGGACCTCAAAACTGTGTAAACACTGGGCCACCATTGCTGGATTGCTTTTAGTCATGTTTTTCACCACAATTATTGTTGGATTTACCAGAGACTTGAAAGTGGGACTGGACCGTCACTATCCATACTATAAGGTAGGATCTGTTTTGTCACCGGCATTGCTTCCTGGTTTATGCTTTGGATTAGTAGTTCTTTTGTGTAGTTCCACTTGTATACATTTGTTAGTGAAATGTGTGCTATAGACAGTGTTGAACTAAAAGGAAGCCTGATTTTTATGAATTCTCATCATGTTTGACTATGCATTGTGATTGCCTTTTAAAATAACTTTGATTACATTTATATTTACAGTATATTTGAAACATGGGAAATCATTAATTAAAATACTGGTACATCATGCTGAAATCAATACTCATCAAAAATCAGGTTTATTGATCTTATATTTGATAATGTGATTAAGATGAGTCGATATTATATGCATCAAGATCATTACACAAACAAAACATTGTATGGGAAATGTATTTCTTTGGGAAAGCTAAACAAAAATCAAATATTTGAACTATTAATTTATGCAACATGAGATTATAAGAGCATTATTGCTATCTGTATGGCTCTGTAGCATCCCTAAAAGACCGGCAAACAAACATTTTCATTTTACTTTAGTTAAGGTGTAAAAAGATTTCCAATATGAGTCCGGTTTTATTTCTTTATTTATTTTTGTTTTAATCCCAAATGTTAATTCAAGATGTTGCAATGTTACAGCGAGTGCACTTGCATACAGATTGGAATCCTCTGAATCTGTAAAAAGAGGTTTATTAGTTCTTGCTGCAGGGCTGTTTCTGTGCAGGGAATATCAAATGACAATTTACATTTTTGGAGACATGCTTCAACACCTTAAGCAGGTTGAGCGATCCTATTTAATGTTGAGGTACTGTCCTACTTAAAAAGCGCTGTCACAAAGTGCTTTAACAAGCTTCCGTCTCACTTATTTTGGGCTGTGTTATCACTGTCTAACTATAAAGTTCAGATAAACAGTGTTTCTTGCCAAATCCTTTGTTGTCCTTCGCTGCATCCATTTGCAGCAAATCGTACATTCTTCAAATAGGTTGCCTTCAAGCCAAAAGTGTTTATTTACACATAAATAAGGCTTTGCTCTTCACACCTGTTTATTATTTATATCCATCTTTCCCATTTGGCTTACTTCTGGAACTAGTGACAAGGGCCAGTATATCACTTGGTCTTCTGTAACATTACAAAAATGCAGCTGTTAGGAGTTTAAGTGAAAGCAAGTTATACATACTGAATAGGCATGAAAAGAGCATCCTTCACACTGCTGATTTTTGAGTTGCAAGGTTGGATCTAGCGCAGTTGAAAGCCTACAGATTTAATTGATGGAAACCGTCTAGAACAGGGGTCTCGAACTCAATTTACCTGGGGGCCGCTAGAGGCCAAGTCTGGGTGAGACTGGGCCGCATCAGGATTTCCACAAGAAAAACACTGATAAAACTTTCCAACGTTATCAAATATCTTTATTTTTTAACAAAAAATAATGAATTAAATAAATTAACTTAAAGATGAATAAAAAATAAATCAATCAGTAATATAAAACCAAATAATACTAATGAGCATACAGTAGATATACACTGGCTGGCTAAGTAGAGAAAATGAATTATTTTTATTCCGTTTCAAATGTCTGTATTAACAGCTCTTTAACCTTTAACTTTCTGAACTTGAATGGAACATTGAACATGAAATATTCTGAACACGGCTTCTTTTGCCTACTCCTTGCTGCTAGAGACCTGGCAGCGCTTCTTCTCACATAGTCACATTTGGCTTGAGGGAGGAAGCAGTGGAGACCCTCAGTAGAGCTTGAAGATGCTCATCAGTAAGTCTGGACCTGTACTTGGACTTATTGAAGTTCAAGGTGGAGAAGAGCTTCTCACACAAGTATGTGCTCCCAAAAAGGCACATGGTCCGCTTGAACCTTCGGGAAAGTTCAGGGAAGCTGGGGGTCAACTCTCTCAAAAATTGCCCAAGCTTGTCTGCTTCTCCACTCACCTCCCTGAACTTGGCTTTGAGTGCAGAGTTGCACTGCAGGTCAATGAGCTCCATTTGAAGCTCAGGAGGGGCATCTTGCACATCAAAGGAGAAGGGGTCCGCAAAAATTTGAAATGTGGCTTTGTGTGTCTTGAAGTCTGCAAATATGTGATCAAATTCCTCCTGTAGCTTCGAAATGGCCTCAACATACTTCTCACCACTGAATGGTGTGCCTGCATCCACGAGAGCCTTGCATGCTGGGAAATGGCAAAGGTTTGTCTGAGAGAGCTGGGCTTTCCATAACACAAGTTTAGTGCAGAATGCTCTCACGTTGTCATAGGCAGCACTGACAAGTTGCCCCTGGCCTTGTAGCTTCTTGTTCAGTACATTAAGCTCATGTGTGATATCAACAAGAAAAGCCAAGTCCATGAGCCATTTGGGATCACTTAGCACAGGATCAATCAACTCACAAACGGCGTAGCTAGCTTTGACTGCTGCATTACTGTCTTTGGTAGCCTTCTTGAAGAGATCCTGTTGCCTCAGAAGACGTGTTTTAAGACTGCCAACCTGGTTGGCTCTCTCATCTCCCTGGTATTTTTCGTACTCCTCAGCATGTCTCATAGTACAATTACGTTTCAAATTGTATTCCTTGTGCACCGCAACTTTTTCAGTGTAAATGAGACACGTCGGGGTGCCCCTGTGTTCAACAAAGAAATATTGCACTCCCCACTTTTCTTGAAACTGTCTGTGCTCATCACCGACCTTTCTCTTCACGGCAGGCTTTGAAAGAGACATCTCTGGGGCTCTGTAATGTTTTTCCACTTGGAATGAGTCTCGGGTTGATCTTTCACATTCAGTCGCGCGGGTTTGTGGCGCATGTGCACTTTCGCTCTCCGTTTCAATCGCGGAGATGGCTACAGACACTGACACAGGCTGGATCACGGATCATAGCGCCTCATTCAGTTCTATGCTGAGAGCAGCGGAGGAGTGTGCGCGCCGAGCGGAGTGATCGGCCTCACGGCTTCTCCTCCGCCCAGCTGATTGGAGGAATGAATGAGTGAGTGAGCGAGGCACTGGACAGCCCGGCCGATGTCCCGCCCTCCAGAGCCGTATACCTCACCGTGATTGGTTCATTCAGCTCCGAACCAAAGTTCCCTCTAATTTTTTGTTGGTCTGAGCAGAAAGACAACCTCCCTGAGCGCACTGAGTACCAGTGTGAGCGACATCATCGGTACTCGGATGATTCGCCTAAAGACGTTTCGCCGACGGACGTTTGACAGACGGGCAGGTCGCCGAATGGACGTTCCACCGAACGTTCATTCGGCCGAACGGAGGTTTCGCCGAAACGGGATTCGAACGCTCGCCCCGCCGGATCGTGTGTGTACAAGTTTTTCAACCTCGGCCCGCGGGCCATATACGGCCCGTTAGGATTTTTAATCCGGCCCGCCGCCGGTGTTGTCCAAATTATAGTAAAAATCAATGTTCGTCTACCATCAATGGCAGTCCGGGAATAAGCACTCTTGGGCAGGCAGATGTAGCAGAACCGAGCCGTAAAATGACAGCAATCGGGTCAAATCCATCCTAAAACAGCATTTAATGATTAAATACAAATACTGGATGATATCGCGATGGAGGCAAAAAAACGTCTATAGACGTCCATTCGCCAAACGGCTCAAAATGCTCTCAAATTCGGTCAAATCCAGCTGAAAACAGCGTTTAATGATTAAATACAAATACTAGTATTTGTATTTAATCATTAAACTAACAAATACTAGTACGACCTGTCCGTCTGTCAAACGTCCGTCGGCGAAACGTCTTTAGGCGAATCATCCGGTCACGACATCATCATTGCTCGCTATCGGCACACCAGTATCACACCTGCCACAAGCAGGTGCATGTCAATGTTCCCTCTAATTTTTCATGTAAAACATGCTGTAAAACAAGAAAAACATGAGTGGACAGAGCTACTGCCACTGGCTGCCACTTAAACGGCGCCATCATGGGGAAAGGGGTAAAAAAAAAAAAAAAAAAAAAAAAAAAAAAAAAAAAAAAAAAAAATCGATCTTTCATATTAAGACGGGGGCCGCAAATTATCGTCCCGCGGGCCGCAGTTGGCCCGCGGGCCGCAAGTTTGAGACCCCTGGTCTAGAATCAATAAGGCTTACAAAGAAGGGCAGCCCATCTCTTTAGAAAGCAAGAGGCCATCAGCAGGGGTGAGGGCTGAGGTGTGCATGTGGAACGGTGTGTCTTTCTGGTGCTACGCTAAATAAACTCCCGTTACACACACAAAACACACCATCTAAAATGGGTATTTGTTACCACAATACTTTACACACTGAATTCCACAGGCCAGCAAAATGTTTGGGAATGTGCGAGTGAGCTCTTTGATACATAGTACTAGTTAGTTTTATAAATATACAAAATGTTTCATGATATATTATTTTAGGGTTGGCTGAGTGTTCAGCGTGTCAGCCTCACCGTTCTGGGGTCGGAGGTTCGGTCTTCACTGTGTGGCGTTAGCATGTTCTCCCTGCTTTCGTGGGTTTTTTCTGGGTACTCCAGTTTCATACAGACACTAGAATAGATGTAGAGTTAATGAATTTTGTCAATAAGAATTATAATTAGTAACCTAAATGAGGTAAAAATTAATGAAGACCATGAAACTGGGAAAAATAGTGTGTAACTGTAATAAGGGAATTGAAAGCCATGCTGCAGTTGTTAAAAATAGTGGGGAAGCTGTGGGTCATAATCAGAACTTCATTGTGACCAACCAAACATGAAAAAGAAAGGAAAAATAAAACAACTTATGATACTTATTATTCATTTTCACTCAACATTTTTCAATTTGAAGTAGATTTTACATAAACCTGCAATGTCTGAAACCTTCCGTGAACTTTGAGTGGGTAAACATATATACAGTACCAAGTCTACGGATAGCCAGAAGGGCTGCTCAGGTTGAGCTTAACGTATAAAGATGGGGAATGTGGACATGTAGGATGAGACGTTCCTTTTCTGTACACAGCACATAAATAAGGGAGCAGCACAAAGCTATCCCCCAGGAGTGCTGTCAGTTGGCATTTTAACATGGAAGAGACTAATGAAAAACAGTGCTGCATCACGCACCTTATGCAACATGCAACACAGATGGATCATTTTTTTGCATTTTTTTTTCCTGGCTTAAATAAGTATGAAGATGTGCATGCTATTTTTTCTCCATCTGTAGCAGGGGCAAATGAACCTTGGTTTATCAAGGCAGGTCACCACTGTCTTAATATGTGAAATTATGCTAGATTTAAAAAAAAATCCCATATCTCAGAATATATTTACAAAATAAGGAGACTTTTGTTTACTGGTCGCATTAAACTAGTTGACTGCAAAAATGGACTGCACAGTGATGAAAGTTTAATTCTGATATATGATGCTTTTGACTTTGGAGAGGAAGTAGCAACCAAAGCACGCTAAATCGTTAAAAGCAATTGTAGTTTTCTAAAAATAGTATACACAAATATGGTCACAATGTTTTAATCCCAGTCACAAAAAATGCATTGGGTTAATAAGGTTTTAGCAGGAATGACAGTGCAAACAACAATCCACATATGAAAACGGTTCCAATATAATGATATAATATAACAGATATGGAATACCGACTCAAAAATCGCACTCAAAATAGTACTGCCACCAGTGGGTATCGAGCCCATGCTTGTCTGCAATGAAGTCAGGCGAGTAAAACTCTACACCATCAGGCAGCTATATATACTGTACATTTACCCATTTCAGTTGAAAGCAGTATATTAGAAATAGGGATTTTGCACATTTATAGTAGTCACGGTCAGAAATGAGCTGAGCGATGACCCCAGACTGACTCAGTGTGTCTAATGCATCCACATAGCCGTGGCATATTTGCTCTGATCAGAAGCAGACAGCAGTGGAAACAGATGCCCACTTAATAGGGCTGTGGTGTCTGTAACAATAGTTCCCTGGAGCCAGCCAACTTGTACTACTGTGGTAAGTAAATGACACCACAATTAGGGAGGCACATGATCAAATTCAGCATATTTGTGCTGTAATCCGACTTTTCCGATAAGGCAAGCCCCATATTCAAATGACTGTACATTTCAAAAATCTTGAATAAATAAGTGGGACTCCACTGATGTTGCCTTTGACAAAGACATTCAAATATAGACTACAGATGTTTAAAATAGTAAAAGAAAACCTAACACTAAACATATCGATAGAGATGAAAACGAACATGTAAAATAATAGGAGTATTCAAAGGAAATGTTGGATTCCACATTTGCAAAGTGCTAACCTTTATGTTTTAAATGTGTGGTAGAGCGCCAATGGCAAAGACCATCCTTTGCAGACAGTGTTGCGCCAGTGTGAGCTGTAGCAAGGGAACACCAAGGCTACATGTGCACTCATGCGTAATAAAGACGTGTCAGAATAAATTACAAGTCACATGTGATCATCACCTTCTGACACTGATGTTGTTTTACTAATTGCAGATTTCCTTTCTAGGACATTAGAGGGTTTACAGGGCACACTAGACAGCCGTTCAAATGTTACATCCACCAGGATTATCAATATCAGCTGTGCTCTTTGGAACTGCACCAGTAATCATTTGGAGCCAAGAAAAACAATTTGTAACCAATTCAACTTTTTCAATGTATTAATGGTTTTCTGCGCGAAAGAAATACATCCAGAATATGCATGAACACAGAATTACACATTCATTACATGACATCAAATCAAACCTAGTGTAATTATGATTTATGCTCCTCTACGTATTCGCTTGTAAAATGAGATTGGAAAAACTTGGGATCGTGAATATTAAACCTCAGGATAAATTGGAACAGTAATTTGGGGGACTTCATCATTGTGCTAAAAAAAATAGAATAATAGCCATAAACTAAATGAATTTTTTTTGGTTGTATTCATAAAGCGCCTTTTCTAATTCATTTAACACATTAATGATAACATTTACCGCAATCACATTGGCTATCAGTAAAACGTACAAAATTCCCTTTTTTTTAACAATCCTGCTAATATTTTATTTCATTCTATTTTCCGACAGTCTTGGATGTGTTGTGGCATTGTGCCGCTTTGCATAGGTCCATCTATCTTAAGGAAGAAGACTTGTGTTTGTCAGTGGTTTAGCTGTGATCTGTCGGGCATCTCTTAAACATCATAAACTGAAAGAGTGGAAAGTACATCCTTGTGACAACTTCATTTCTATCGCTAGTACTGTCAAAAATATCATTACTGTCGAAAAATGGAATGACTTCAAAATCCGATCTTCCATGGACCCACCTTTTAAAATCAGGGCCCTATGACAGAAAGGCGAGCAGAAATAAAATACAATTTGATATTTATATATTCATATCATGGGCTTAAACCCACTCTGAAAGAATGTGCTCACCGTGTCAGAACAGAACTACATAAACCTTCCCCCAGTGCAGCAATTGTTTTTTTTTTTAACCACACATTCTCATTTTAAATTCAACTTAGATGTGCCATCATGCAAGACATTTGTGAAAACCCATCACCTTACAGCCCTATTTTGAATTGACCAAGGAAAGGATCAGCATTTGAATATTTTACACGATAACGCTATTTATTCTGCTCAAAATACACTCCTCACCTGTATTTTGGATCACTTTAAGTAGACTTTAAGTTTATTATTTATTCATTTATTCATGCTTGGTGTTGACATTGTCAAGAAGCAGGACATTGCTTCTTAAGAATAGATGGAGAAGATCGGAATAGAACCAGTTGCAGAAAGCATGGGACAATAGTAATGTCGAAAATGATGGCAACTAAAGGCAACCGGTGGATAAATAGACTTCTGTTTTGACTGTGGTTGCATGCCATGTAGAACAACCATAATTACAATCTTAAATTATGATGTCTTTGGTATATAATTACTAGGGATAGGTATCACAGAATAACATGGAACTATCTGTCCATTCATCTAGGGGTTAACCCTTAAGAAAGGAATTTGTAGTTATTTTGTGTTATAAACATTAAGTAGCAAAACTGGAAATCTGTCTTTTTCTCCTTCTGCCCATTTTGTATTTGCTGAATGTTTTCCACACAAAATTACTAATGGCGTAGTGACCAGCACACCACTTAAATGGTAACAACACAGAGTAAAAATCCTCCTTTTAGATACACACTGCTGACAGTACATGAAGTGAATTAAAAAACTGAACTGATCGCATTCTTCAATAGGAGTGATATCAGATCCTGGTGTGCTGATTACCACATACCACAAGAGATTATGATGCAATACATCTTGAAATGTTAATATATTGTCCCACGCTGTGTAATGACCATCCCACTTATTTTACCCTTGAATTGTTACCCTTGCTGAAAAATACTGAATTGGACAAGTCAAACATATTCATTCCACAGTGGAACTATGGGTATTTTTGATGAAATAATCATACCCCCGCCTAATCACTAGTCAGAGTACAACACCCAGTAAAAGAAGATGTGACACCTGTCAGTATCATTGCTCGACATGACGACTAATGCGGGTAGCTGAACTATCGCGTTTTTCAGTTCTTTGATCGGCCCGCATCCCTGGCCAGTGGGATGAGCGAATGGAATGGCAGAACAGCCTTTGAAGACTTTAATCATCTGTTACTGATAAGATTATTATATTGCTGCTCTTTGACTTCAAGGCCCTAATCAATTGTGACAGATATTGGCCTGCTTCTGCTGCTCCCACTGGGAGGCAATGAGCTGTGGCAATTTTAAATAGCTCATGGTGCGGACTTTCAGAAAATTATTAGATCTTATCAGATTGGTGGCAAAAATGGCGGCAACCAGGCAAAGCGATGGAAGCCTCAAGCCATTCCAGAGTCAGCAGGCAAGAAAGAAACAAATTACACAACATCTAGATTCATCCAAAATGACAAGAACCTGTGGGCTTTACAATCTATTTATCGAGGCTCATACGGACTGTGGAATTTATGGAAGATGATTTTGTGAAACAAATATCTCTTTGGAATTTTATTACCCAAATGTGCTATTTTCATTAATTGTTTTATGTTGCCTGGAAAACAGTCTTTACTCAGTGTCTTTTCACGTCTATACAAAGCTTAATGCTTGACATAGTGTGTAAAATATTGCATAGAGCTGTAATGATAGCATGACATCCAATTAGTCTTGCGCCTACTGTGAAGTGATTGACACATGAGGCTGTCAAATAATTGCATGAACAGTGACTGTGGAGGTACAGAAAAGATATTAATTCACTAAATAACGTGTAAAAAGTGCAGATTGAAAAGGCTGTCTACTCAACCATGTAGCAGTGGACAAGCATTCACCCTCATTTATGATTATGGGCTATTAGAGTATTCAATTACTCAAACATGCGAGTTTCCGTCGTATACTCGTACTAAAAGCATCCGTCTCAGAATACTCCGCACATTTAGGAAAATTCCTTGTGCTAATCAAAGGGATTACTTGTAAAGTGCTCTTTTATATTGTGAAGTTGAATTATTTCCAAAATACTGTACTGTGAGTGTATGATATTAAATGTCAGTCCAAGCAGGTGCTTTATGTCGCTTACCCAGTTTTCACATTCAGCTATTAATTAATGTCAATCAAGTGTTTGACAATTTTTCCCCCCCTTTACCCTTCATGATGTGACATTTAGTACTGTGGAAATGTGTCCTCTCCTCCAAGAGAATGATGGTCATCTGCAGATATACATCGTAAATAAATTATGAACCCCTGGTAACAAAATATAGCAAGAGTTGGTAAACCTTCCAAACTAATGCTGTTCCAAACAAAGATGCTGTCTTGCTGTAAATATTTAATGCATCAAACAATTTACTGTATATAATTTAGACTAAAAATACACAAATTCCTCATATAATTGAAATTGGTGCATTATCAGTAACTGAAACAAGTAAGAAAGAGATACACATTTTTCATTCATTCATCTTCCGCATCCCGCATCCTCGTAAGGGTTGCGGGGGTTGCCGGAGACTGTCCTAGGTGACTTCGGACTGGTCACCAGTCAGCTATAGGGCACACAGAGACAGACAATCAAGCACGCTCACAATCATACCGCCACGTGTGAGAATCGAACCCACACTGCCCGCACCAAAGGCAGGTTTAAGAATCATTGCACCATTGGGTGGCGATACACATTTTCACATGTATTTTTATCGATTTATTTATTAGTTATGAATTTATTTACCATTAACCAAATTCATTATTTCCTATGTGCACCAATATCCAATGCTCTTAATATATCAGTGGGCAGATTGCTTCAAGACTTCAACAGATTTCACCAGGATCCTTTAGAATAGTGTTTCCCAAACATTTTCTAATCGAATCATGAGGGGAAAAAGTAATTTAAATGAAACTGGGTGGTATTTTTAATATCTTAAATGAGCAATGCTTCCTAGGTCGCTATTCTTGTGTAATCACCTAAAGGCTAGCTCATCATAAATGGAAAGTCAGTTTAACCACAAAGCATTGAAATCTTTTAACTTTCATTTTTCTGAAATCCGAACCTTTCTTTGGGTCAAGAATATTAAGCAGTAAGCACTGAAGACAAAAAAGGAAATTTTGAACCAGTTTTTCCTCTAATCTTCTCCATGGCACAGCCAAAATCCAAAGGATTAGGGCTGGCTCATCTGAGCTCACTATAGTAAGGGCCACTGGGGCATGAACTATCACTTATCACCTTGATTTCATTCTTTGCACTCATGGAATGACATTTACTTTGTTGCTAGGGAAATGACTGAATCTGTTCTTGAACAAAAAGAAGAATGGAGACGGCAAGAAATGCAATGCATGAGCACCAAGTATAAGAGAAAAACAATATAAAGGTGGAGGAAAAGTTTGCCAAACCATTGGACATCGATCCTTTGCTGATTATAGAAAAATCACGTTTCAGAAGAGCAGCCAACAGTTTGAGTAAAGGTTCTGAGTTTAATGTCCTCACTTTCAATCACCAGTTCTGTGATTGCGAACCAAATCAATTGCTCTACTAGCAGTTTACCTTTCTTTAGTGACGCTGGACGAAAATTGGCCCGGAATACTTGTTCACACTTTCATTTTCATAAGACTAAAAAAAACAAACACTTTCTGTTGTAGACTACATTCCAAATTTTCTTTAATTATTGTTTACTAATCTCTGTTAGTAAGCAATTCTGCTCTGCTGTGACTATTTCTCAAGATGCTGATTCGAGTATTTATTGCACAGATGTTCCCTTGTTGCCTACAGCAAAGCCCACTTTAATTTTTAGTTTTTCTTCATTCGGGAGGTCCAAAGGGATCAGAAATACAGCCAGTTTCTTCTCTGAAAACTAATGCAACACAACTCCTATGGAGGAAGTTGATAATAGTTACTAGTGGCCTGATGAATGTACGCCCACTCCGCTTCACCCACTGATTTACCATGGGAGCGTACTGCCCATGCAACTGGGATATTCCTGGAATAGTGTAAGAATTCAATCTTTGCATTGTTGAGCTTGAACATGAATTCATTATGCATTACAAATCTGTAGTAGGTAAAGAAGAGGTTTACCTTAAGACAATCTTGGATGTGACGATGCTGGATATGGAGACTGGATTATCATGAAAGCTTGGCAGGATAGTGAAGGTATTGCACGAAAAGAGGTTTAGAAGGCAGGCGGGCAGGTGCAAATTCAGGATAAACGGACAGTAGGACACACAATGCAATATAGGTCTGAAAGCAACCAGCGACAACAGCAAAGGACCATTAAAGAAATGAACAAAAGTTGGAATTTAAATGCAGTGGAAATGAAAAGACAACAAGAACACCTGGAATGACATTTGGGTCTGGGGGAAGCTGATAGTGTGAGGCAGATCCAAGAACAGGTGAAAATGAAAATAATCTAACAACAACAAAGAAAAAGAAGACCAGGAACATAAGTACGATCAAGACCAAAACAGGCAATGGCTCATATGCATCCAATTGATCTTTCATTGCTGGAATTTTTGTGAACCCAGTTTTTGAGTTTAGTGTGACGAATGAGAATTTTAAAAAAACGTTGCGTTTTTATTTGTTGTTAGTACAATTCTGGCCTCTTTCTCCCCATTCCTGTCTTACTGCTCCTGGAGGCAATGACCTTTGCTGTAATATTTCCATAGACATGCTGTTAATAGACAGCACTGACCTATAAGCGTGGTAACGGCTGCCATCAAGGATTATATAACAACCACCATTTCTGAATATGTGAATGGGGGCAAACAAACAACAAATCTTGTTCTTTTAACACATTGAGGTTCCAGGAAAGTTGTTTACGTCTATACTTTCTATCAGTCTTTTTTGCCACCTTGTTTTATTCTTCATCCTGAGGTTAAAAGGAACCTATGCATTATACTTACCTCAGTATAATTTATCTTCCTAGAAAATTCTTTTCAGAATAAATCACGTAATTTCTCATGTATTTAATTAATCTGGTTAGGCAGAACTTGCTCTACACCTAGAATGATAAATGTGTATTCAATATTAGCACGGACTGTTAATAGAGCACATTAACTGTAATCCCATATTCATTTGCTTTAACCAGCAGCCCAAAGTAAATGTATAACACCATTTGCTCCCAATAATGTATTAGTTTCTTCTGCATGTATTTAGTATTATACATGATCTAGGTCTTTATCGAAAAAATATGTGATCCTCCTTTTATCAAAAGTTACTCATTGTTGACTTAGAAAAGGTTTCCAACATAATGACTTCCATTGGGCATTGAAGGCTGATCATTGAAAAACATGAAAACTTAATGGCACTCTTTGTTATGCACTGTCATTTCACCCAACATGCTGCTGAATATCAAGAGCGTTCAGATGAATCACGGGTACAAAACACTCAGATGGAGGCACACAGGATTTCCCAATGTTGCACCAAGGTTGCTAAAATCAAAACCCATTTTGTTTCCAATGTTCTTAATTAAAAAAAATAAAGTTACCTATTTCATATCTAATCAAATGACTTGAAATGGACATTAGATCACAAACTATTAGTTATGAATTGATATTTAGATGATATATTTTTTGACAACCTGTCTTGTTCAAATATATGAAGTAACATTAAAATATATATAACAATAATAATTTAAAATATTTATGGGCTGTTTTATACCTCTTCTCAAATACTTTCTCACTTTGTGTAAAGTAGTAATAGTCTTTATATTGTGTATGTTATAATATACACAAATGTTATAATGTTAGTTGTTAAATGTACCAATATGAAGTTTTCCTGAAGAAAAGAAAAATAGTTCCCTGCACATAGCTGAATAATCTGGCTGCAAAAATAGAACTTTACTTTCATTGCGTGGATTTGATGATTAGAATTATTGAAGATGGGTGTAAGCCTCACTAGCATCATTCACAACCAGCTACTTTTTGTACAATAAGACACCAAAAGATCGTATAATCTGCACAACAGAGCAGAAAGGTGGGTCAAAACTTGTATACAAACACATGATTAGTAGTAGTCATGATTTAAGTGTCAATGCAGAGTTGCACAATTCTATAATTTACTTGCTGTTATCATTTCAACATGTATTTCAGTAAAACGTACACTGGGGGAAACCGTCTTAAAAGGGGTACTAGCACCTGAATTTCTATGATAATTACCTAATGAGAGCTTTAATACCTTACAAAATATTACTACAATCTTCTTGTCATTTTTTTTATATTTTACTAGTGGTGTACTTGTAAGAGCTAAATCATCCTTTAGAATTGATGATGCAGAAAACTCCCACAAGCCAAAGAAAAAATGGATTCAAGTGATGTGTGTGTGATGGTGGCTACTAAAATGTTTTGTGTGACTTTTAAGCTCTAGCTTTACTGTGTTAAGTGATTTGTTATATATCAGATTTCCTTTCATGACAAGCACGTGCAAATGTAAAATCTTATCAGTTCTTTTCACCAAACTCCATGCAACTGTATAGTCAGTCGACTTTGTGGGAATATATCAGGTATAATGCAGACCATCAGAGAAGCAGTTAGGTCTTGGGGCCAATGGTCCATGAGCTCTTTAATGAGGACTTCTCCCTCTGCAGCTCAAAAGGCCATCTGGCCCAGCTGTTCGCTATGGCGGTTGATAGCATGTGGCACTCCTGGCTCAAGGCAATTGTAAGTGTAGCACTTCTTTATGGTAGCTATATTATTAAACTCTCCCAGGATATGCAATTTAGTTGATTTTCAAAATCTCAGACCTGATCATCCATGTTTCTTTTTTTACCCACTATGTAGCTCTTATATTCTTCAAAGTATAGTGTTAACTTTTTTAAATAGTTATGCAAATAATTAATGACACGAAGTAGTTTTACTCACTTTAAAGTGTTAATGGATTTAACACATGCACAATAGTATAAAGAGGGAGCACCATATATGAGTGGTTAGCTCATCCGCCTCACTGTTCTCACATTGAGGGTTCAATCCCTGGTGGGTTCTGTTCTTTCTGTGTGGAGTTTGCATATTTTCCCCCTGCCTATGTGTTTTTTCCTGGTACTCCGGTCTTCTCCCACTTCCCAAAAGCATGCACTGTAGCTCTTAATTGTCCTTAGGTGTGCGTGAGTGGTTGGCTGGGATAGGCTCCAGCACCCCCGTGACCCTTGTAAGAAGCTTGACAGTCAGGGACAAAATCGATGACCTCAAGGTTCTGTTACATTTACAATTTACATCGTACAAAATTTTGACAACGGTGATGTAAAAGAAATCTGTCACACAATGAACTAACGTGAGCAGTAGTGCTTGGTGTAAATGTCACATCACCGACTAGGCAGGGCAGGCTGCTCCAGAGTACAATACGAGAATGTCATTTCAAAAAGAGCAAAGTGCCCCAGTTTCTTTCAACACTGGAATTGCAAGATATGAAGTGAAAAGCCTTGCATCAATATACTGTAATTATGGCCGATAGACACGTTCGTCTTGCAACCAGGCAATCCATACTTCTCTCAAATACGGATAAGACGTGAAGGAGCGTGCTCGTATGTTAGTACATGCACATATTGTGAATGACAAGAAGTCAAACCACAAACTCCATCTCAGCTCAGTGCATGTATTTTGGTTGAACCGCAAACACTTCAGAACATCTTTTTTTCCTTTTGATTTATTTATTTATTATTTTGAGCATCATGTATTTTGCCGGTAAGCAAGTAGCACATAAACAGTCTCTTCTTTTAATGGCTCTTGAAAAACTAGACACCGGAGTGTGCTGAAGTCGAAATTTGATCAACATTTGCTTGAGTGTGAAATGGAGCAGATCTAAGCATCTGGAAAGAGCAAAGAATGGTTCCCTCAAGGTGGATCAGCAGAACCACTGGAGAGCTAGGCCAGTTTGCTTAGGGCCTCGCCGGGATCGTAACTATGATTAATGTCTGCTATTTCAATAAGTGTTTGTTTTCACAAGAGAACACCATTTCGAATAGAAAGACGTATTTATTCAATCTCTATACGCCTGTAACATTTATACAGGTATTAACTTTGTTATAACCTCAACCTCTTCTACTTCACTCTGCAGTGGATAATGAATCAGAGATAATTACTTATTCAACTCAGTGGCTTACCCAGGAAGTCCGACTGGAAAAAAATGATGTGATCTTCGTTGTCATCTAAATGAATAATGGAATCAGGAGGGGAAATGTCCCACACTTTTATTTCTCATGACTGGACATGAAATCAAGTCCACCTTTAATTTCCAATTCCCTTACATCTCACCTATCAGTTGAAAAAAAATACTATTCCAATCTGAATGATTTTTGTTCATTGACCGTAAATATATAGGTTAGTGTTTCGGTCTCAAAGTTCTGAGTTTAAGGGTTCAATCCCAGGTTCAGATGCTCCTGAGTGGAATTTGCATGTTCTCCCCTGTACTGCGTGGGTTTTCTCCTGGTAACCAGTTTCCTCCCACACCTCAAAGACATGAGTGGTAGGCTGGTTCGACACTACTAAATTGTTCATAGGTATGAATGTGTGCGTAAATGGTTGTCTATCTCTTTGTAAACGAGGATTGGCTGGTCACCAATTAAGGGTGTCCACTGCCTGGTGCCCGAAGTTAGCTGGGATAGGCTCCAGCACCTCCCACGACCCCTTGTGAGGATAAGCGGTACAGATAATGAATATACATGAATGAATGGCAGCAAATGTAGTCTTTGTTCTGCTTTGTTATTAATGCTCGGTGGAATACACTAAAGCATCTTTTTTGAACTTTGCTCTCGTTTTTATAATCCACAAGTTGCAGTGCTTGCTCAAGGTTACGCCTGAACATCACAACAATTTACTTCAATATACTTAGGTCCCTATGGATTGTATGAATGCTGTCATTGAAATGCTTGCATAAACCACTCAGAAATTTTCACATTATGATTGCTGACAGTTATTCGTACAAATGCAGTATATATACTTTCATCATTTTGTATAAGAAATCGGGCACAATGATAAAGGGCATGTTCTATACTGCATAGTTAAACATAACTGCTCATTGAAAAGTATGCGTTGTATTTTGGGTTGACAAAAAAAATCAAGCCATTTAATGAAGCGGTGTGGAAATTAGTGCTTTCTCAATTAAGCATTCAATTGGGTGTGGAAAAAGTCAACCGTGAATGAAAATGCAAATTGTTGTACTTCATGCATGGATTCTCACGGAATGTACTGGAGAAAATATTTGGGACCCCAATAGTTTTCAACTGTAAATTTGAAACTTTTCTATTTTTGACTTAATTTCATCATTTTAACAGTGGCATCCAAAGGTTAAGGCCTATACACAAGTGGCTTTGTTTGACCTCAACTAGGGTTGGATAGTTTAATTCTTTAATGGTTTGGATAGAGTAGAAGAGTAGAGTCTCAGCCCATTAAGATGTCTGGGCGATAACTACGCATTTGTGAGCTTTTGTGGCGTGAATCAAAAGCACTGACTGCGGCTTAAAAATAACTTCAAGATGAAGAGTTATTTTCAAGAAAGACAAGCATATTTCTATCAGAATAGTTTGCTCTGTTTATGGCTGAATATGTGAATAAAAGAAGAGGCAGCGTATTCAGGGTGAACTTTGGAAACAGTTGGAAGTAGGTCTGGTGTGAGACTAGTGTCTGGAAGCAACAGCAAAGACTAGAATTGCCTCCATAAAAACTGGGGAAATGCCTGCAGAAGAGCAGATTATGAGGTCATAACAGAAGTGCATTTAAGTGTTAATTATTCATTTTTCTACTGACATGAATTTTAACTGCAAGTCTTTGTGATTAATACAAAATATCTCCATTAGAATATCCTTTGGGAGCGGGCATCCTTTAAGCCCTTTAAAGAATTGTGAATAATGATGATGCTCTCATAAAAACAATCCCTTAAGGACTGAAGGATCCTGTCTATTTTTACCCTTGCCTGCTTCCCTCCTATGAGCCGTTGTTCTTAAGCGGGGGCCATTTGAGTCCAGGAAGAGCCAACAACAACAATGAGCAGCTGTGAGAAATAAAGAGCCATAAAAAATGATACAGACTCTCGGAGCTATAATTGCCTGATGTTGAAGTTAATGTACATTATGTGCTCTTTATGAGGTGTTGTTGTATAGACAGGAGCGGATGGTTATTTAAATCAACTGCCCCTCTCACATCTCATCTGTAAACATCCTGGATGACTCAAAATAAACATTTAGGTCTTAACCAAGGACAATCATCATTCTACTAAACTTGTTCAGCTAATCTGCTTTTGATGGCTTTGGCAGAGTCCTTCTATTCCAGTCAGTTTCAGGCATGGTCATTGGGATGTGTTGTGGTTTGTTTCAGTAAATGTTTACAAGTTTGATTTTCTGAGGTCAAATGTAGTCACTGGTGGTTTAGTGGTATATTTGACTTTTGTGCAGGCAGCGTAGGACTAACAAGTTTTCTTGTCCTACTTGTGTCAGTTACTGGTAATTCACAAATTTAGATTCTTTTAGGAATTTGACTAATTTTAGTTTAAATTATATTCAGTAAGTTTTTTTAAAGGATTAAATCATTACAGCAAGACCGCACCTTTGTTTGGAGCAATACATCAGAAATTATAAGAACTATAAACACAATCTTACCCTTCCCTACGTGCTCATTTACATAACTGAAAATCTGTCAAATACTGACTGTCTTTACTAAGACGACAGAGGATAATCTGGTCTAGTAACTAGTAACTGATTCACCCAACCCAGTTCAACTGTATAAACCAAACAAAGCGAGGTCGAGTCCATAACACTAAAGGCCAGTAACTAACTATTGCTGTCCAATCAGGTGACACTTTGTAGATGAGGCACATATGAGCAGTAAGGAATGATTCCTTCATGCCTACAAGGCTTTCAGTTGAGGCTGTGCAGCCTTGAATTTCATTTGGAGCATTACTGGGGCCTTTAGAACTTGGTCACATTTCCATAACTTTTATTTTCCATGCCTGCGCTTGGTTTTGCACTGACCCTGCACGTCCTCTGGGATATTTGATTATGCGGCTGCTGAATGCAAAAACATTTTCTTTTTGATCGAGCTCCTGCACAGGACTGGATTGGAGAAGATATTGGCAGTTCCAAGGTCTGGTTTGCAGGAAGATGTTGATGACCTCGTCGTCTATTCAGGAGATTCAAATGGATATTAACGGCTTTGGGGATGGAACCACTGCTGGAGAGAAGTCTCAAATATTTCAGTCATGACATGAATGCATGCACTGGCCCCTGGTGAAAAATATTCTGAATACAAAACATTTGTCATGTACAGCGTGTGTCCTAGTTTGAAGGTCAGGTTGCAGGCACAGGATGTGTGCCGCGATGTGTCTTTGTGTGATGGTGAGAACACAGCATATGGAAACTAAATGGTGGTAACCTAATTGGGTTTTTCGTATGAGGAAATTGTGCAAGGTTATTTTGTGCTTGAAGGACAAACATACAGATGCAGGATTGCTATTGTTTCCTGTGTAGACTGCTAATTTATTTGAACAGTAAGCGTTTTAACATCATTTTATTGAATCATTGTGGAATAGTTTATAAGATAAGCAACCATATTAGGTTTCTGGTAACTTAAGTTAACTCTAGGGAAATCTACTTGGATATGGAAAACCAACATCTCTTACTGTAAAGCAGCAGTGTTCATATGCAAGAACTATTAAGAAAATATGTACATTTCTTTGTTATATTTACCTATCTACATATAATCAAAAGTCATGGTAATTATATTATTGATTCGATGATATAGGTATTTACTATCTAAATTGAGAAATGCAACTGTATATTATGAAGTGCATATTATTTTTAAATAGCCATACAGTGCATAGTCTATGTCATTGATAACATGACAGTGACTAAACATTTCAAAAGGGCTTAAAATACTAAATAAAGAAACTTGATGCTGACATAAAAAAATAATAGGTTATATAACACTCCCAACTTTTTTTGTTCCTTCAGGAAATCTGATAAACTGAAATTATGTTAGCTGAAGCAACGCAACGTATGTCTTCACGGTGCACAACTGTCTCTCTTTGAATTCGCTTGCTCAGGGGACACAATGGAAGAGACGTGCACTGGTGTGTGATCACAATAGCAATTAGTGGGGTTTTCAAAGTCGCTACCACACTATGCAATGCCTTTTCAGCTGCTGTCCTGTTGAGGTTTTTTTTTTGTTTTTTTCCAATATTTAGTTTTAAGTGATGCGTAAGGACATGGGTAAAAATTGACATCAAGGATAGTAACGGGAAGCTCACAGAAATGGAAGGGTGAAAACATTGTCAAGTATCTGTGACTTAGATTACTAGGATATTTTTCTGAAAAACACAGCTCAAGTGGTGGCTTGTGGGAGGTCATGTGGGCCCGCTACGCCATCTGAGTATTTTTCCGAACTTGACATTTTTCACTTTTTAGCTCGTGATGAATTGATTTTTCTCCTTGTTGCTGTTGGTATTCAACTTAGCATTGGTATAATATTCTGTGATTTATACAGTTTGTAAGATGGAAGTTTAAAGTCCAGAGCTCCAAATTGTTCAGGAAAAAAGAGCAGTAAGCCATTCAAATCTTGACAATACATACCTTTTTGTAACTTCATTTTTTTTTTATAAATTATTAGCCTTTAGAACAGCTTTTCAACTAGAAATCATGCACACAATCAAAATGTTGTCATAAAAAGGATTACAGGGCTGGCTGGCAGTGTGTACATCACTGGATGTATCCTTTCCTCCACCTTTATATACTGTTGGGGTTTGGCTTATACATTGTTTTTTCTCATTTAGGTTTCCTTTCTCTTATTTCCATCTTTTTTTGCCATGAAACCATAATCGGGTCATAAAAAAGAGCTGTCAGTCAGAGTGGTGTGTATATATGTAAGTCTAGGTTATGAACCAGTGCGGCCCTTCAGGTCCCCTGGTGCTGGTTTGTTTCAGAAGTGCAACTCTAAAAGGTTTGGCGAGGCAGCTTTAACCTTTTATGGTCTGCCGAGCCCGGACGAGCCCGAGGATCTGACAGCGGTGTAAAATCTTAGAACATAAATTTTGAATCCCTGTTTTTATGGTTATTTAAATTTTGGTTCTCCTTCTTAGCATCTGATTACAAATCATGTAATTTAACTCCAAATCATGCATCCTATATATATGGCATAATTACATATATGGACACTTTTATTACTAATATACCACGTGTTTGCTATTTTTTAATCTCTTATTTAAAAACAAAATTTGGCTTAATAGCAACAGCAACGGTAGAAATATGTAATTGTAAGCATTATTTTGTTTTTCCTTGTGCTATACCTACCTTACAGCTTTTAATTTCCATAGAATTGGCAATGTGTCTGACCATTATTACAATGGTCAATAAGATTAATACAGTTTCTGTTGCACTAGTGAAAACTCATTCATTTGTTCAAATACTGGACTAATATTTGACAAATCAGCAAAACATTATAATATACAAATACTATATGATTTTAATCTACGCTATATCAAGTTGAAGCCCAATAAAGTTATTAAATACCGAAATTAGATGATTGCGAGATTTGATCAATTACAATTTGCTCTCCAAAGTGCTGAAAATGTATTTAAATTATTCTGTTATTCATCATGCTATGCAGATAATGAATTATGACTTCATCAAATTAAAGTTGTCCCTCTTTCACAGGTCTCCTGAACTTAGAGTGTAATACTAATGGAAAAGAATTTTCCATGATAGAGCATTTTAAATTGACCTGAGCGAATAGTAAATGAACCCCATCCATCTTTGTGACACTGCTCTGCAGTTCTTTTTTCGCCACAATTCTTTTCGAATGACCTTGCTATTAAAAAGTTTGCTCACCATCTATAGCACACCTAAAAGGGTGTTCATTTAATCACTTAATTTCTAATATAATAAACCCCAATGTTAACTGCATACATTTTTGAAACCATTTGAATTTATTTTGAATTTCCTTGGCCTTTTTATATAGCTTTAAGATTTGGATTAAATCTAACCTGCAAAATAATCCACACCTCCAAAGGAATTAATGGAGTATAATACTCTTCATCTTTGTACTAATGAGGTACCAGTAGTCAAAAGAGGATTGCAAATGGAAGTCAACTGGTATTTGTGTTGTGTTAAAGGCAGCATGGTAGTCCGTTTCTCTTCAAAATACAATGCATTACTGGGACTAATTCGCTCTTGTCATTTAAATGTATTATCATATTGCCAGATCATTGCACTACATTTGGAGATATAGTCACAAATCATTGCACTACTTCATTTGGAGATATAGTACAAGTATGCCCTGAGACCCTAAAATGTTGCTGGCATCAATGGGATAGTTATCTTTGGGACTGCATGGTGATTAAATATATAGTTAACTATATTAAAATTGAGCAAACTAGAATGTAAAAATATGAAAAGGGACTAGAATCAGGCCAAAACTACAAAGAGTGGCACACTAGACTTCAGTCATGCCAAATCAAAGTGACTACTTTCATTGCTTTTAAATACTGGAGTTTCAAAATGGCAGAAGCACATTTTTGTAGCAAATGTGGGTGCTTGGTAGACTGCCGACTCGTCTTGATTTTCATGATCTCCCCATTATTTGATATTTTAGGGCAGTTTTATAAAAAGAATGCTACTTACCTGACTCACTGATGTTCAATACTGATTTCTAATTGCCCTAAACAGCCCAAGTGTTATTCATAGATATATGTATATGCCACATACATATTAATGATGTTAATAAGCAATATTTCCCGTAAGCATATAGCAAATTAGGAGTTATCTACTTAAATTACAAAGTGCCTCAATGTGTTTTTGCCATAACCGAAAAAAAAGTGTTTTCCACAAGTGGTGCCAGCCCTTAAGCATCATCATACCCCCCCCAAAAAGAAATCCTAATTTTCCCCTTTCAGTAATTGCTATACATATCTTCTCCCTCTCCCTCCATATTTTCCATACTTGTTTTAGTTGAGTTCATTATCACTTGCACACGTACTGTCCTGAGGAAGCATTTGTTTCCCCCAACATTTTTTTTCTTGGTGAGACTTTGTAATTGGGTTAATCTTCTTCAAAAACACTACACATGGAAAAAATGCAGAACATTTTCTGTGTATATATGGATATATGAATACTAATAATAATACATAATATTTACATGAATTAATTAATACATTTTGCTCTCAATACTATTTAAGCAGGGAGTGTGCAATGTTTCATCCTTCCACAGTGTGTACAGTTGATAAATGGCCACTGAAGGGAATTTAAGGCTTTGGCTTTCTCAGATTTTAGAAAATCCTTATTGACTTACAAAACGGGCATATTTGAGTGTCTATTTAACTATTTTATTGTTCAATGCTTTATAAACCTTGTTATATCTATCTGCTGTACTATATAATGAGGGATTCAAACTTAATGTTAATGATAAGCACTCACAGATATGAATAAAGACTATCTTTGTTTGTTAAACATAAAAATGGAAAATCTCATGACTTGGGCCATACATGTAAAACCTGAATAATAATTCAAAAAATGGATGTTTTACACAGTACTTACTTTTGCAAAATGATCCTTTTTATCCCCATTTCTTTGAGCAGTCTAGTTTTTTTCACTTATTGAAACAGTGGGAAGAACATGTAATTTGCCTCTAGTAATACGTTTTATCAGCAACGTTGATGATAACTTCATACATGGAATGATATCATAGTTGGTCACGTCATTTCCCATGAGTATCCGCTAAAACTAATTGGGTGCAGATCTGCTTTATGCTGCACTGTTTTTTCATTTTGTTTCTTTTAGCATCCGAAAATTGCCTCTATCATGAAAACCCATCTGAAATCCCACCACAGGGGTCAACAAGGAGTCCATTAAGGTGGGCTGTCTCTGCCGGTGAGGGCTTAATCTTAAAGTCAGCTATTTATCAAATCACAGATCCTGCGTCTAGCAGAAAACTGCTTTTATATCACCACATGGCCACTAGTTATGCAAATTCAAGCATCACCTCCTGGACAATCCTGATCTTTATTGTCAAAAGATAACTGCAAGATTATGCGGAGCAAATTTTTGGTGAGGGAGTAAAATTATAGTGTGAATTTGAATAGCTCAGTTTTTGGGTGCCGTGCCATGAGGGGAAAGAACCTCTATGAAGCGGAGTGATTTACAAGTCAGCCAGAAAAGCACTAAAATATCGGTTGTCTTACTCATGAGAACAAAATCTAATTGACTCAGCAGAGGCAGACGACAATGTCTTAAATAATTCTTGCCCAACCTACCATCTCAAAAGAACCGATTCCTAATGTACGAGATATTTGTTGGCCATAGCCCTAGACTCGTATCTCATTTTTTTTGTTTTATGTTTTGTCTCATGGATGGTGGTCCAGTCCTGGCCCTCCAGCTGACCTTGCTACAGTGGATGGTTTTATGTTATCCATATGTGTTGGCGTTAACATGAGCTCATGTTTACTGGCACTGCATTTTAACAATGGTTTTATTATTGGTGGTGTAATTAATCCTTTCACTTGGTTTTGTGTAATAAGGTTGAGATGGTGTTTTTGATTATGGTAAGGTATTTTTTTCTCAGATACATCCAACAAGTAGATATGATATTACCATTGCCAACAGACCCTAAAGATGTGGAATAAGACAGCAGATTTCATACTTTGGAGAAGGGGGTTGCTTAGTTTTAATGATATGCATCACAAATGCTGTGAAGACGAAAACTTTCTATCTTTGTATTGCTATATGTTTTTGTATTACACATTTGTAGGTTATAACATTGTTTGCCCCTGGAACCTGGTCACTTTATATTAGAAAAACAATATTTTTTTTAAGGCAAGTAAAGTATTAAAGTCTCAAACATACTTCTTCAAAAGGTTTATACAGAATTTGCATGCATAGCGAGGGGAGGCTGTGATAGTTTGTTTCTCACACAGAATGTATTTTAATCTTTGTCCTTGAGAATAATCTTGCCATGTTCACAATAACTCACTTTATCAACATGGTGGCAGGCTGCCCTGCCTTGAGTCTGAAAGCAGCAACACCAACAATGCTTTTCACAACTTATGCGAATGCAGACTTTACCTCTTCCTCTGAGGCTGCATGAACTCCTAAGGTCTAGTGCAAAGTGATTTTTCATGTATCAAAAATAACTACTATCAAAGTAAATTAATTAGTATACGCCTAAATGTTTTTGGTTTACTTTGTAGTGATCTTATAATTAATGAAATACAAAACCCCTTCACATAATCTGAGAAATACCTAGCATTGATTATGGGGGAAAAAGGGTTGCCATTAGTCAGGATCTAGCCCAGAAATTAATTGGCAGCAGCATCCCAGGGCCAAACTGCAAAGGTCTGAACAAGAAAGGTCAACACTCCAAATATTGACTCTTTCTAAAAGCCCAACATAACTGTCAACAAAACCATTTGACACCTGTGAAATGCTTGTAATTAAATTTCAGTATATCCTAGTAACTAACAACTGACCGAAAAAAGAGCAAAAAACAAGTAAGCTGCAAACTTTGAGAACCCTTATACTTGTGCTATTTTCAAAACGATTGACCACGGCTCTCCATAAAATATTTAAATCAATTCCTCTGCTTTTTCCTGCCTTGATTGGTCGGGATCCAAATAAACAAGCAGCTCATTATTTATCATATATTCTTGGCTTTTATTTATCCGGTGCAATGTTTAGGTCAGTTAATGAAACTGTACACATCAAGTTGGAAAAGAGAAGGTGGCCTTTAAATCAGATCACAAAACATTGAGGAGGTTGCTCTTTGCTCGCCTCTATCCCTTAACTGGCACCTTTCAAAGACAAGCAAGCTCAGCTTGAACACCCCACGTGGTCCCCTCTTTATGTCACCCCTGTGATGGTTTAGAAAAAAAAAAACTTCGATCAACGCAGCTGGCTCCACCCTTTAACCTTGTGGTCAAATGGACACCGACAGGCTTCTTCATGTCCAAAATCTCCTGTTTGAAGACTGACCCAATTACAGTGCAGTGAAGCTGCAAAGATGGATAGCAGCTCAGTCCGAGGTCAAATTGTTCTTGTTCAGCTTGATAGCAGCCAGGTTGGAATGTGCAGAAACACTCACAAGATTTATCCATGAAAACATGAAATCATTTGCATAATGGAAATCCCCTCGAGGTACGAACAAGCTGTTGTTACAGTAAAATAATCCTAACAAGATGCTTGCAATCAGTAAATGTCACATTGAATCTCAAATACCATTTAAAGACCAACGAGGCTTCAAAGAAAATCAGGTTGACATTCACTTGATGTTTGTTTTGCAGTTGCTTTCCAAGTTGTTTGCATGCAGGAGAGCTCCGTTAGCAACCAATCGATTCATCTCTTGCCGCTTATCTTGTTTAAGGTTACAGGGCACAAGAGTTGATCCTTGCAGATATTTGCTAAAATGTGGAGACTCCATCCACAACTGGTTGCAAGACAGTCAGCGGGCACATTTAGAAATTGAGTATTTTAAAACAAAGTTTTATAAAATACTTGAATTAACAAAAAGAAAAGGTCAAGAGTTGCTTATGCCATGCTGTTGACTGTGGCAACCAGTTCAAGATGTAACCGTCTCCTTCCCCTTGTTCGCTGGGATAAGCTCTAGAACCCCTGCAGCCCTCGTGAACTGGCTGAGATGATGAATGAATAATTGAATATATAGATAGATAACATATCTAGTATATGTACATGGTTTTAACATCTAAAAGTATCCAAGCTTTCCTAATTATGTCATTATATTGCATCATAGTCTATGTAACGCAATAGTTGAACAAGTAGTAGTAGAACAAACTTGTGGAAATCTTGTCTCAAATGGAGCAGTTATAGGTCCACTCCCCAGCACTCTTATTTAAGAATTTTCAACAGCACAATTGTCATAGACCATTAAGCGATTTATGTTACATCATACCCTGGGCACAATTGAAAGAATGAATCTGTTTGTAGGCATGTCTGAGAGAACTGCAGCACATCTATAGTAACACCCAAGCTTTTGAAAACTATGTGCAGTCATGCAGGGTTATTCTGACAGTATGTGCTCGCACTGCTGCCATGGTGAGAAGATGATAACTGAACCAATCAATTTTCTGGAATGACTTCCATGTCTCTAGTTTATATTGCTTAACCTATTTTGATTCCATAAGCTACTCAACCCAAACATTTTATAATGCTAAAACATAATCATTTGGATCCATGAATTTTTCAATTGCCTTTTTGAGGAAATGGTAAAATTGTATTTCTTGCTCAACATTTTCAATGTCTATTATTTTATCCTTAAAAAAACAGAAAATGTTTTAATAGTTGAATACAATTTGGGTTTAAATCGACACAGCCAGCTTGCTGGTGCCACTACAAACCTGTGGTACTTTACTTGCTTCGTTGATCAAGGTCAAATGATCAGTCATGGTTACTTTGCAGAAAAGTGGAATTACAAGGCGATGTGGGACAATCTCAAGAATGGCAAGAGGATAGAGTTTTAATTCAAAGGAATGATATTGATTTTGACCTCTTTAAAATCTGAAAAAAACATGGCATATTTCATTTTGAATTTAATCTAGAAGAGGCTAAAAGGGCCATGCAGGATACGATGCCCTTTTAGTTGCACACAAAGGGAAAGATTAGAGGTAATTAGCCTCTGTCTTCTTCATATGCTAGCTGTGTTTACCATGTGAAGGCATCCACAAAGCCCCATGGGTGACAAATGCCAGAGGAAAATGGAAATTCACAAGGTCTGTGGGAACAATTAACCCCAAGTTACTGTAACACTGGTAAAACACATTTAATTAGCGAAGTGAAGGGAGTCTTACATAAACTACAGGAGGTACAAAAGTGCAATTAGGTGAAGAATTTATTCTTTTGTACTTTGTTAATTTCTCAATTCATTCGCCCTTGTACTTCTTCTACTTGAGTCAGCAATCCAATTGGGACTAAGACTAGATTTTACACCTTTCAGAGAGTCCCACCCAAAGTCTTAGATTTCGTCATCAATATTTTTTAATTAATTCACTTAAGTCTTTAATCTTAGATTAAAAATAATCTCTTCTTCTTTAGCCCGAGATTCACTGTTAAACATGAAAACAGAGTCGTTGTAATAGAACAATTCTTTGTACCAACCAAATGGAAATGAAAACTCAGGGCAGGTAATACATAATTGTGAGAGACAACAAACCCAACCAAAAAATGGGGTCAAGAGCCAGACATCAGCCAAGTGGCCTGAGGTTGAACACAGTTGTCTCTGACTTTCATTGCTGTTCTTTTGTATTTGCGCCACAGCTCACAACATGCCAAGACCAAGACTAAAACATGAGAATGTTTGTGCAGGGATGACCATTTTAATCTTATCTAAAAAGATTTAAAACATTTTAAACTAATGAAGTTTCTAACCTTGACCAAAATTATTACAACTAATGTTATTCTTTTCATTCTTCTAAGCAGTGTGCTGCACTAGAACTACTTGTACAAGTGCAATTTATGCAATATGTCATGTAAATGTAACGGAATAGGTACTAGTGCAATTTACACGCTTGTTAAAACCAATTGTAGTAATAGGGACATGACTTGTTTTTGACTCATTGCCCACCAGCCAAGATGAAAAGAGCCAATTTTATTCCTCAACTGCCTGCAGAAAGTTTTTGGTGATATTGGTAGTTTGCCGTTTCAAGTGAAAAACAAATCTTTACATTCATCTTAAAATTCAACTCAATTCTATAATACTTTTTGATCTAAATTATAGGCCAGGTTGAAAGATTCCTATTTCAGGCTTTTTTTTCCAAGCTGTTTGTGCTCTAACACAAACATCCTATTTGACTGTATGCAACATGACAGATGTGTCTGACTGTTTGGATGAAAAGGTACAGTTTGACAGTTTTATACCGTGCAATCCAGAGCAAATAGAATTACCTCATACCATTTCTCATCCAACTGTCACCATGAAAAATCGTACTGCTTATCATTTGTGAGATCTATAAGATTTGATTCCGTGTGAAAAAAACAATAGAAATTCACACATCAGATGTTATGTAAATGTTCATTTTTTATCTCTTACCACGCATCCTCGTAAGGGTTGGAGGAATTGCTGGAGCCTATGCCACCTGATTTCGGCCGAAAGGCAGAAAACACCCTAGACTGGTCGCGAGTCAACAGACAACCATTCGCACTCAGAATCAAACCGCCACCAGGAATCGAGCCCACGACTGCTCACACCAAAGTCAGGCGTGTGAACACCTACACCATCAGGCGGCCATCTTATATAAATGTTTACACGGAATTAGGCTAGGTCAGTTGTTTTAGGTGTTACAGTATACCTATGAATACTTCAAGGAGAGATCATGCCATTGCCATGCATGATACATTCTTACATTCGGTAATGTTCAACTCTATTTTAAACATGTATGAAGCTTTATATGCTATTGTCATAGCACTGTTCTTTCATGCAGAGAACTGAACAGACACAATGACCTTTCAGTCCTCTGCTTTTGCCAGCAAACCAAGCCATGCCAGCCTCCAAGGCCCCAACTTTCATTGCAGATAAGGCAGACCAATTAAAAAGTGAGCAAATATCCGCTTTGAGTCACTCAAGTAATGTCCTAGTGTTTCATCATTCATGTTAAAGAACCAAAATTGATCACAGCCTTGTGTGATATGTCAAACCTAAGCCAGTTATAATGTAGATTTTCTTTCAAGCAATTTTGAAGATGAACATTTTTGTTGAATAGTTGCTGTCTTGCTGTCTTAACACAAACAACCATGTTTTCAGAATAGATTTAAATGCCTTTATGTCGTTTTCCCCTTGTCAAAGCATTTCACCTATGCTGTTTGCCACAGTTTCCCACAATTTTATACATATTAGCAGGGGTAAAACCTGGTAATATCTAAGTACCATTTCCAGTATTTGGTAAGGAACAACTCCAAAAACAGACGAGACTAAAGATTTATAACCACCGTAAGAATGAAAAATTTCTAACTGGAAATGATATTAACTCTTCCCAATCCTGTTTTAAATCCACCGTGTCTACATTTCTCCTGTCATAGTCACATATACAAGACGTGGTCTGAAAAAAATCACAGTAATTTGTCAAACACAGCTCTGTACAAATGTTAAGTGCCCTGTTAACAATGGACAAAAACGTAGTTTCAACACTGCAGTCTAAATATTGAGGTAAAAGCTTAACAATTGAGCCACTACTTTGGGGCTTGAGCACGATTTGCCCTTTCAGACCAAAAGTCATCCCTAAATTATAGCAGCTTAATAATTGAGAACCATGATACAAGACAAGTTAAAATGTATTATAATCCACATTTTGAGCTAGATGGGTGTTTTAAGTGTTGCTAGCAAGCTCCTCTTGACCTCAGCACTCTTGTTGCCTCGAAAATCAGATAAAGGTCTGGTCTCTTGCCATTGTTTGTAAGAATAGATAGTGAAAAGATAAAGGCTATTTGTGTGCACTGGCTGAATTGACCCTTGAAATGCATTTATTCATGCATTTATGGGTGGAAGGCTCATGTTTTCCAGCTACAAACCTCTCCAGTGTTATTCCTCGATGTCTGGCTCTTGGGGCTGTAATATGACTTTGAGCACACACCGGTTTTAACACTGGAGCCAGGCCAAATGAGCAAGGGCTGAACTAATAGCTGCCCTAGGTCTATTTCCATGTACAGTAGTCTCCCAAGGTCAAGCAGAAAGTGGCTGCTTATCTCCTTCTCGAGCATGACTGGCTCCCTCCATTAATCAAGCGGTGTTAGTTACAGAGCCCCAACTCAAGTCAAGGTTCGCGTTTGCATGCAAACATATGCACATATATTTTACTTCTGAGACCTCAAGGTCTGCATTTTGCGTCCAGTGAGTACTGAAAAAAAGAAATGTACTTTTGCCAGTGCACAACCACCAGAAGGGTGTGTCCTCAGTATGAATCTTCTATATGCTGAATTATATTTAGTCTCAAAATGATTTGACTGTCAAGTCAACTTCAGCACTTAATCAGGCTAGAAGAGAAGATTTTCAATGTAACAATTGAGACAGTTTTTGGTGAGCATTGGAATTCCAATGATTCATTTATTTCATCAGAAGTAGGATTCCTCAGTGGATGGTTCAGTATGTACCAGTTCAAGTGGGATTTTCGGTTTATAATACACTGTTTTGTTGCTTTTTCAATGTGTCGAAGCAAAGTGCTTGGGACAAGCCATGGATGTGACAAAGCAGACAGACATTCATTAATGATCCACAATTATGGTCCTGTGGTGCATTATTTCTTCTGACTAATTCGCATAATGCATTGTAATAGAGCTCCCTTCACTGAAACACCTTTATTAGTTGGCTTCCTATTTTTGAAGGTTGTAGTTTGGAGAAAGGATGCCATATGTTTCTTTTGCACCAGTGCTCAGGTTTCCCTTGCATAAATTGGCAGTGATGTAAAATGTCAGATTGTGTTAGTATCTCGGATTAAAAGAAAGCTTTATACAGTATGACGAAATCTAGCATGCTTTTTCACACTGTGCTAGTTGTACAAGATATTTAGAAAAGCCTGAGTTGATGGAAATTTACCCGATGACTGTCTAATCACTGTTACTCTTCAGTTTATTTATTATTAACCATTTAATTGTCAAATACATACATTTTTTTTTTAGGGAAAACATACCATGTGGAAATTCACCAGGAGGATTAGGCATAATTTACCAAATTTGAATATAATTTGCCCTTTTTTTCAAGGAACTAAGTCTTTATGACTGCATAAATCACACACTATTAACAACACGGCAGATTTACAATCACAGCAAACACTATTTTGAGTGCGTCTTTCTCTAGTTAGTGTCTACAATTCCCCCCCAAAAAAATCCTTCCTCTTTTTCAGGGGGCTTACATTTGAAAGTACTAAAAGCCTTAAGCTTTCTTTAAAATGCAGTGTACACACTGAACCCTTCAAATAAAAAATACGTACACCATTTTTATCGATCATGTTTTCGTTATGAACTGTCTCACTCAAACACATTCTTTTACCATATCGAGAGTACGTGTTGCGAGTACATTATGAATCAGTAGGATTTGGCATTTCTCTGCTTTTCTGGGTGTTCACACTGAAAGTAGCAATGAAGGTTTGCTGCTGATGTGGTGCAGTGGAGCCATGCACAAACTCCTTTGATCACATCTCCACAATGGCAGTCTTGTGTGTGTGATCCTACTTTTAAGCTGGCAGTGCAAATCTTGGGCTTGCGTCTGGCTACAGGGAAATGGCCAGGAAAGAGGATGAGGTTTGAATCAGCATGGATTAGTGCAATGGCTTGGTACAACTAAGGGGTATTCACATAGACAGTGCATGGGATTCTCACTTATGTATGTGGCATAGTTGCATGTGTGTGCTGCAGCTCGAGAGCACAGATATCATTGAGAAAATAAAAAGTGGTGCACAATATAGAAATGAGAAAACATTTTGTTTGGGAGGGAATGCAGCATAACAGACTGACCTTGGGCGTCCTTTAGGGATGTCATGGCCGTGTCTTAATGGAGTGGAGATGTCCATGTAAAAGCTTTGCGCCACAGAGGCACAGATGCCTCCGTATAAAGGCCTTGTGTACGACTGTCACTGTTATGTTAGTCTTCACCTTCACTAGGGATCAAAACTTTCACATGGGCCACAACAAATACAAGCGTTTATACACGTTTCTAAGTAATTTTAAATGATAACACATAGAAAAACATTATGATTACCAGTTGTAGAATATGTTCATTACAATGTGCTTTATTAAATAAATCGAACACAAACTCAAAACCCTGTTCTTAATTTGCCCATTTTTTCATAGAAGTTTTTGGCATTGTAAAGTGTAATAAATTAGTCACTTACTCGCATACAGACAAAAATGAAAGAAAAAAATACATTATTTTCATTCCTCTTGCTTCACTTCAGATGTATTTGCCCAAATCTGGTTAACATCTCATATTTAACACATTTAAACCAAGGTTATTAAGATAAATAAAGAAAAATTAAAAGACCAAATTCACAGAATGTCTCAGCAGAGTACAGAATTTAGTAAACAGTACAGACATTAATTCACAAGAAGTGAAAAGGAGCATGTCATAGTTAATAGAATTTTCTGAAATTGTAATAGGCAAAAAAATCAATACATAAAAATGCTTTGGCAAAAGTTATTGTAATTGCATGACTTTTATGATGCATGACTCTCAATGCTGCTTTCTCTTTAAATCTTTGACCCTTGTCCAATCATGCGTGGTCTTTTAGCTGCCTCTGAGAGCAAGAAGCTCTGCATCAGAGCACATCCTCCTCAGCTGAGAGGAGGGAACCAGTTAATCTGGTCTAACACACTCTTGGAGTGCACATAATGGTCTTAATGCCCCTTTGTTTACAACGCCTATGCACATACAGGAAGTAAGAGTATGCAGGGTTTGGTAGAAAAATTATCCAACCGTTTTTTGTTTTGTTTTTTGCAAGCCTTATCGACATAAAACGGGTATTTCATTATTCATTCAATTATTTTCCGAACCGCTTATCCTCAAATTGGTCGCAGGGGTGCTGGACCCTAGCTCAGCTAACTATAAGCACTAAGCAGGGCCAGCCAATTGCAGGGCACAAGGAGAACAACTATTCCCGCCCACACTTGGATCTAGGAGCAATTTAGAGTCTTCAACCATTCTACCAAGAATGTTTAGGGGATGTGGGAGAAAACTGGAGTACCCGGGGAAAACCCACTTAAGCCTGGGAAAGAACATGCAAACTCCATACGCAGGCAGGACTCACCCGTGATCGAACCCTCGATCCCAGAACTGTGTACCCAACGTGATTACCACTCACCAGCTGGTATTTCATTAAATGAGAATGTTTTCCTACTAGCCTATGATCCGCATATATCGCCAAAATTTACAGCTTTAATAGCAGGTTAGTGTTGGGCTTGTCATTTCTGTTTTGAATTTTGAACATTCATTATTCGATACCGTTGGTACGGTATATTTGAAAGCAACTGTTAATTGAAATTTGATTGGCATTTGCCATTTTTACAGATGTTCATCATGTGGAAGATATGTTCTGATAAAATGCTTCATAATTACGATTAGGTGATTAAAATGTTATTGGACATTGTCTCCTAACTGTCAGTCATCAATCCTGAGTTCCCGAGGCATCCAGAAAGAGAATCACACACTAACCCATAAACAATAGCACAGTTATTTTGTACTGAACTTTGTCATTGGTGTTCTGAGTGCATGTAACATCTAATCGTATTCAAGCTTTCCCATTTAATTATATTGCAATATGCTCTGATAGCAGATTTTAACAATCATCTATTCCACTAGAGCAAAACATTCACATTCAACCACTAGCCTATGAACCCCCATCTGTTGGTAATTATCTTCTAGCACATAATGACCTTCTGTTTCATATCATCCCATTGTACGTGTTCTACAATGCTACTGCAGTAATATTTGTTTTTAGTATTTCAGTGTTTTCATTTGATCAGACCTAGACCTGTCTTTAGTTCTTGTGAATTGTAGTGTTGCTCTTTATCCGGTTGTTTGGTCTGTCCACCCTTTGTTTAGCTAATTTTTGAAAATCTAAAATAATTCTGACTCATCACTGTCTTTACCAATTTAACTTTGCTCTCTGCAGTACATTTCTGAACAATTCTTTAGTTCAGATTACAGTAAGATATTTATGTTGGAGGACACTAAAACAGAAGCCATTCTATATTTTACATGGTGTTTGATATTTGTTTGACAGTTCCTTAATATGTCACATTCTCGTTATTAACCTATTGATACCGCACCGTTACCCCCTATCTGTTCATATAAGCTCCCAGTTTTTGTTTGGTCTTTGTCAAGTTATTGTCAGCTAACGGGCAACAGTGATAGAGTGGTTAGCAAGTCTGCCTCACAGTTCTAAGTTTAAGGGTTCAATCCCAGGCCCCGACACACCTGTGTGTACTCCCTTTGCTTGAATGGGTTTTGTCTGGGTTCTCAAATGTCCTCTTACAAAACATAATTGATAGGCTGGTTGAGCAGTACAAATTGTCCTTTGGTATACTGCACGTGACTGATTTTTTTGTCTCCTTGTGCAATTGGCTGGCAACCAATTTAGTGTGTACATACTCAGCCCACCGCTCATAATTAGCTGGGACAGGCTACAGCACCCCCGGAACCCTTGTGAGGCTAAGTAAAAAGGAAGCTCAAGCAATGCAATGAATTAGCATAATCTTTCCTCTGTGTGGCATGTTTTTCCCTCTTATTTATGTGATATTGGTAACCAGGAAAGACAATGATACAATGTGTAGAGGGTCACATTGTCAGGTCACCCTTGATACTATCGCTAGTCATTATGAAGTTAGAGTGCCACAGGCTGGTAAAGGTTCGACGGCTGGCAACTTGCAGTCGCTGTAGCCTCTTTGTATTGATCTGTTTTACACTCCTCCTCGGCTCAGTTCATTAAATTATCCAGCATTTAGCCAGCGATGCCTTCCAGTCATTTTCTAAGTGCAGACTTGTACAGAATTGGACCTATATGCTTTGCATTTGATTTAGCTGAAGCCAGTGAGAGAGAGCCGTGATTAAATTCACACCGGGAAGGACTGCAATACAATTTGTTTATGAGCCCAAATGAGGATTCTTGAGGCTATAATGTTTTGAAATAAATAGTCTAATTACACAGAATAAATCAGCTCAATGCACCAAACCCTTGAGCGTATACAGACCGCTATTTACTACACTTTGCATTATTGTAATTGTGCATTCATAATCAATGTGTCATGTACTTCGTATTACTTTCCAATAGTCATCTTACCATATTATAATGGGAGATGACATTTTGGAATGAGGCCAAAATTACTAAAGCATTAGAACTACAAATAAAATAGTTTTCCAAGCAAGGACAATATGTTTGGTGTTTATGCATTTTTGCTGGGCTTCCAATAAAGCAGGTAATTATACGGTTTAGCAAAAATAATAGATTTTCCCAGAGCGACACCCCCAAAAACCTTTTAAAATTTCCTTTACTTTGTGTGTTCTAATTTTGTTGTAATTAGTGATTTATAACTCAACAAACTCTAGTAGACGTGAACCTTGATCAAAGCACCGTTTAAATCCCAATCTATGTGTTAAACAACAATGTTTTTCACGCATAAGGATCGCTCAATATTTTTTTTGGGGCCGATGTTAATTTATTTTGTAGCTTGCTTTTTGGTGCCCGGCAGCTGGAAATTTCCTGAGCTGCTGCCACTGCTGTGCAGGTAGGACATTTCTTTGTAGCAGCTGCTGGGGTAATTAGTTCCTCAATGAATTATGCAACGGCGAAAGTGTCAAGTCGTCTTAAAATCAGGCAGGTAGAGAGAAAGAGGATAGAAGAGAGCTGTCACACAGAGCTCATAAAGCCTTGAAATATAGCAAACAAAGTTACAATTTTGGAAAGCCTTGAATGGGTCGCTGGAGCAAGAAAACATTAAATAGCAGTTTTCACCACACAATTTACTTACTTGGAGAGAGAGAGAGAGACAAATACAATTCTCCTTTTAAGACGATCACACTGAAAATCTCAGTGTCAAGATGACAATAGAGCAGATCCTAAATACAACATGAACAATACATTAATTTCTCTACAGCAATACCTTTTTAAAACAACGCTGAGTGACCTCTTCATCAGTTGTCTTTGAAAAATTAACTTGCATTTATCTATGCATTTTTTAGACATGTTTTTTTCCATGATTTTTAACGTGTTTTCCTCAAATTTGCCAGACAAAATGCCTACGATGTTGCTTTCATCCAGATTCCTAATGATATGTGAATGACTGGATTTAAATGTGATCTTATTGTCTATTGGAGAGGCGGTCAGAGTGGTTACTACGTCTGCTTCACAGTTCTGTGATCAAGTTTTCAATCCCCAGGGGCTTCCAAACTCTGGCGTGTATGTTCATTATGGGCTTGCATGGGTTTTCTCCGGGTACTCAGGTTTCCTCCCACATTCCAAAAACATGCATGGTAGGCTTATTGAACACTCTAAATTGCCCCTAGATATGAGTGTGTAATGGTCGTCTGTCTCCTGCGATTGGCTGGCTGGTGTCCTCCGCCTCCTACCCCTTGTTGACTGGGATAGGTTCCAGCACCCTCAGACCCTTGTAAGGATAAGCAGTATAGAAAATGAATGAATGGCTGTTGGGTAGTGGGTTTGTCTTTGTCATTTGTTTGTATATTAATATCGGTTATTGCTATTGGCGAGTAAGTGTTTTGGGAGCAAAAAAAGTGAACAGGTACTTGCATAATGGTGTGTGAGGTGTCATGTCACACCAAATAACAAACAGCAAAGATTAATCTTCCACAAGGTTGTATACTATCTACGTACTGTATGAATGAAACTATGGAAAAAAACCTGACATTTTATACAAGGTGATTTCGTGGTTGAAAAGTTTTACTGATTTTAGTTTCATTGTTCAGTGGTCAACTTCTTATTCCTAACGTTATTTGCACGGTGTTTTATTTTCTGAATATTAGGAGTGACAGTTCGTCCAACACTGCTTCTCTCAAGTGGATCTGATTCAATTTTTGGTTGCAATTGATACTGTTTGTTCGGATAATTTGATATCACTTCAATGGACACACAGGCGTTTAACCAGCTGGAGATCTGCTGTAATCTTGTTATTGTCTACCAGACTGCCCTCACAAGGAAAACAACAGGATATATCAACCTCCCATTGATTTCTGTTTGATTCCTGTGTGCATCTGCTGTCATTCTCCACATGTGAGAGTGTTTAGTCTTGCTTTAAAGGGTTACTGTTGAGAAGTCCAACTATAAAGAGATGACTAATCCAAGACAAGCAAGGACAATTTACGCTTTGGCCAATTTTTTTTTTTTCTTTATTTCAAATTCATACAGACCAAGTCAGCTGGGATAGGGTCCCCCACGACTCTAGTGAGGTTAAAGTGGTTCAGAAAATGAATGAATGAATCTCAATAATATCTGCTGTACAATGAAACAGAGATTGTAACTGTTGATTTTAGAGGGTTGCTTTTATGGGTTTTTGTGTGCATGTGTGTGTGTGTGCGTGTGTGTGTGTGTGTGTGTGTGTGTGTGTGTGTGTGTGTGTGTGTGTTTTGGATATATTTACTTAATAGTTTAGTTTCAGTTTAGTACAGCACAATATCATACTCTCAGTGGAATCATGTCTTGTCAAAGGTACTGTCAGTGTCCTCTGTCAGAAAGTAAGTGAAGGCTCTCTGAACATGCTGCACTGTCACAGTGTGACTGTCAGTCACCTTCAACAGGGACGGGAAAGCATTGCAGTGTGAAGAGGAGCACTGAGGAGACACTTTAGCATTACCGCATCTCCCTTTGCCATAACTATGCTCCTGGTTGTATTTGAAATGCGTCAACTGGTGAAACACTGTTTAATGAAATTGGAAATTCTGCAATCAGAGTGAATGGGATTTTTTAATATCTCCTTTCCTGAAAACTTGAATAGACACAATGATTGTGACTGTAGGAGTGGAATTAAATGTATTTTATTGACACAACTGCACACTTTTTGTTTCAATGTAAATGTTTAATCACAATGGGAGAATTTGGAATTAAAAGCAGGTTTTTTTAGTTCAATATGTTTTGTTCTCCTAATCTTTGCAAAAGACAATACTCGCTTGGAAAACTAACCATAAGTCAGTAACTTGATTGATTCCAAGTGCATTTGTGTTAAATATTAATGAGGTTTCCTGCACAAGGTTTTCCTTGGCACGGACGGACAAATAATGATGTAAACAGCTTCCAGGAGCAAAGCATATGATAAGAGATAACTATAGTCGGCATTGATACCATTTTGACATATAAACATTTAAACACTGGTAATTATTGTCTGTTTAATTTTGAAATTCTCACAATAAATATTCAAGGCTGCAGGATGGAAAAGTCATTAGTACATCTGCCTCACAGTTCTGTGGTCGAAGCTTCAATCCCTTGTGGTTTCTAGCCTTCCTGTGGGGAGTTTGCATGTTTTACTCATGCCTGCGTGGGTTTTCTCTGGGTACTCAGGTTTCCTCCTACATCTCAAAAACATGCCTTCCAGTCTGATCTAACACTCCAATTTGTCCGTAGGCATGAGTGTGTGCATGTGTGGTTGTTGGTGTCCATATGGCCTGCGATTGGCTGGCCACCAATTCAGGATGTATCCTGACTACTGGCAATTGTTAGCTGAAATCGGCTCCAGCACCCCACACAACCCTTGAGGTTGAGTGTCTCGGACAATAAATAAACAAATAGATGAATAAATGGATAAATAAAATTAATTAAACATGGTAAAGTAAATACTGTATTCATTGGAGCATGTAAACAAATTTCTACTCCACAGCAATGGGAAGTAATGACAGGCAGCAAGTATATGTCTGTGTATAAAGAAACTGAGTTTCAACAAAATAGAGTGATCCTCAACTCTCCAATTTATGCACTCTCTGGGTTAAACTCTAAGGACAGCAGGATTCTGGTATAAAATGAGTATATTCATGATTTCATTTCCATGCATGCTGCCAATTTAAACATATGAAATATTCACAATATATATTCCTCCAGCATCTAGGAATGTCATTTGCTGTACATACTGAACATCTCAATTGTTTGTCATACCTAACTGATGATCGAAAAACACTCCTTCTTGCTTTTACTTCCATTGATATATCAGCTTGTGTGAGTCCAGTTAGATATCAACCCAAATGTCAAACAATTTGAATACAAATCATAAATAATATACTAAAATTTCCACTCAGGAAAATGTCACCGTAGACAGTCTGCATTGCCTTGTTTGAAAATGGATTAAAAGTATGATGTAATATCCATATTATCGAAATTTAGTAAATAATGGAGCTCCTTTTAACACTGCGTTTGTTTACTTTAATATCATTTCATTAAAAGCTCTGTGCTATGTGAAACTGTGCTTAACACGGATCTCTTTTAGGAAATGTGAACATTCAGATAACAGTATTTTTTCATCAATAACATGTTACCTAAATCTTAATTTATTTAGTTTTTAGATATTTCTGTTATTGATCTCATTAATTGTCTGTATTTTTCTGAAATAAATTGAATGAACATGTAAAATAACCCTAGTATAGTAAAAACCTAGTGGAAACAACAAAAACTACATTTCCTAACATTATCAAAAGCTGAAATGGCTGCTGGAATTTGATATAATAAAAGCAAGTGCAAGAAAATTTGTGACAGAACAGAGCGAGTCAAGGTTTCAGGCAGACAGCTGCAATATTTAAACTTTCATGGCCATTGTGTACCAGTGAGTTTGCTGAACGTAGACCTGCCAAAACACCTGCATCATTTACTGCAGTGGGATGGCTCAGGTTATATATCTTGGGTCAGACTAGTGAGGCCAATAACTCTGTAACTTCACCATGCTAACCAAGCCCACTGTTAAAATATGGTCTAATATTTTAGAATGGATTACTTTCAATGTATATCCCGGACAAGAAAATGTAAGAGACACTTAAGATGATGTAATGCGATTGACATCATCAGTCAATGTCGTTTTTTTTGCATTCTTTCTTCCTCTTCTTTCGCTAATTCAACTCTGGCTATTTTAATGAATCTGAAATGAGTATTTCTGAAAGTTGTAATAATGTAGACGCAGATTTAAAAAAAAGTGGCATTGGTGTTATAGGTGACCAAAATCATGGAAAGAATCAAAATGCAGCAGATTTAAGCCCGTTAAAAGACCTTTGAAAGGTTGTGACGTGATTGCATGAGCACAACTAGAAACAGAAGAAAGAACGATGCAGATTGTTTCCCCAAAAACCAAACCGTTCTCAGAAAAGGAATTCTGTATAACGGAAATCCGCGTGAGGAAAATATTCATACATGTTCACAATAAAATCGTATATGCATTTTTATACAAGATTTGCATTCTAAGCCTGTGCTAAGCTGATTCCAATTCATATTCACAGTTCCATATTCTTTGAGCAACCAACATGAGTAAACTTTGGCAGCCCTCAACCATGATAATCTCATTTAGTAATCATGTAAACACAATAACCAACTCATTTAGTCTTTGTTCGACAGATTTTCTGGCCCGTTCCAATGTTTCATATTATGCAGAGATCTCATTTAGTGAGTAAAATACCTGAATATACTGAGTTCATCTAAAACAGGGTTTGCAGATGCAGCCTGGGGGCTGTACCAGTAGAGAACATAGCAGGGATGGGGCTGTTGCCATGGGTGTAGAGAACTCAGTAAGACAGTCTCAATTGAACTTCTCCTTCACATTCTTCTTCCTTTCATTTTGAACAGGGTGAACTAAGTTGTTTGGGGTCCCGACATAGTTTTCAGGTTAATGAATGAAAGATATGTGAACAATAAGTCAGCTAAAGTCTAATTGGTGGGTGCCATTTTTGTTTGCTGGATTTAAAAGGTCTACTTTTTGAGCATAACTCCCTCACCATACTGCTCCAGCAGACCTTTGTTTTTTTATTTATTTTGTAACCCTAATTAATCTAACATGAACTATTATGGGAATGTGGAAAAAATCCAGAGTACGCAGAGAAAACCCTGTGAGGCACGAGGGCACCAAGCAAACTCCGCACAGAATTCCTGAAACCTGGTTATGATGCTACACAATCTTAACTGTGGGGAGAATATGCTTACCAGTCTGTACATTTTAAAAATGTCATGAAAATCACCATTAAAAATTTAATTGAGAAATGTAAAAATCAAAGAATTTGAATTTTAAACACCAAGATTTAAGCTTCACTTATTGGATAGCAGAGTGACGACACTAATCTAGCCAGTCCATCCATTGGTGCGACTGAATATACCTTTGAGCTAGAGGTCAAAGTGATGTTATACTTTTCGTCTTTTGGCCCTTTTTAATCAGGCAAGGGATTTTCCATCATCAGCTGAGAGCCATTAAGTCTGCACTTGCTTAATGGACTTGTCAGGGATCCATAGGCAGACCGAAGATAAATGGTAAATACTAAAAGTGATGATGCTTTGCTGTGTGTGAACTGCAGTTAGGGGTAGGAGGTTGTCCTTAGACCACATTGATCCACTTGTCAAAAAGTAGATTCTAATCTCCTTCTGAACTATAAATTACTTGCACATCAACACCGTTTCAAAATAACATAATTGAATTGTGCATGCTGCATACCTCTTACGGCATGATTTCATAGCATACAATGTCAAAGACGTCCATATGTTAGTATGCCTTTACTATAAATCTATAAATTGTGCGTATATACAGTATTTATAGTATTGGATATGAATGATTTACCAAGCCTGGCTAGCAGAAGTGGTCATGTAACCTGCCAAATGTTAAAATTTATCAGATTTTGGCAGGTTGGTGGATGTTTTTATCAAGCCATAGTGGCTCGGTCTTTTTCAGGGGAAAAATAACATCCACCCTCTGACCCTTGTGATATCCTGTTTCAGCACAGGAAAGGGAGAAATGTTGTCTTTCTGTAAATAAAGTGAAAAGGTGCAAAATGAAAAATGCACTGGTGAAATGGGACATCCTTGTAATTGAAAATATAGCACGCTCACTTACTTTGGCTGCTCAGAATGGTTTAATCAAAGGGAACTCACTTCGGGAGAATGGCACAAAGCTTTCGACTTTTATAATTCAACAGAAAAATTAGCTACTTTGACAACTGGCCAATTTCCAGTACCCAAAGGCAAGCATGCAAAATGACATTTTATGGAAACGAAATAGATATTTCTTCCATGTCAAATTCTCAAATTCTCAAAGGGTAGAGGAGACCAGACTCAAGTATATGTTTCAATTAAAAAAAAAAAGATAATATTGTGATATCTCTAATATATACTATATAAAATATCAACTCATCCACTTTAAACCAAATGTGTACTATGAATAATTACAGAAACATTTCAAATGGTCTAACAGACGATACATTTCTAAGTATTAAAGCTTAAGGGATATGTGAAAAATGATTATCTGAATGTCTCCCAAATGTCTCTATCTATTTCCAAAGGCAACAAACTAATCTGTATCCATCTTTTCCACATTAAGTGATGCAGCATGATAATAAAGCTGTCAGTCGTGTAACAAATAGCACAACCTAACTTGTTTAGGTGAGCTAGCACCATCATATTAATCATTATTAGAGCAGAGGTGGAATGAGAGATCTGAGCAGTGTAGCGGGCGGTGATATCCTAATGACTCGATTAAGAAAGGCACCGCAGGACAAAGCTTTTAAAATTGTCATGCAGTGAATCCCAACACTTTGTATGCTGTCACTTCTGGATAAAGTCTATGGTTTAACCTTCCGTCAATCTGTTCAATGAATTGCTTAATCACAAAATTTGAAACAAAATTCATTCACAAACTACACACTTCTAATACATAATATTACTACTACTACTACCATGACCACTACTAACATTACTACTAATATTAATAAAGGCGTATTCATCCATCCTTTACAGTACTTGTCCTTATTAGGGTGTCTGATGAGCTGGACCCTAGAAACATGCCATCTCGGGAATAAATTATTGCAGGCCTGTCACACTGAGAAGAGTGGTCGTTAAGTCTTATAAATACCACATGCTGGCCCACCTCAAGACCATCACTGGACCCCGTGCTGGGCTCCCGTCAGCAAACCAGTTGCTGGAAAACAAAGTCAGAATAGGGGTTTATTTCATCCTGCAACATCCCGACCATGAAGGAACCTACTCAAGGATCCTGTCTGGGAATTTGAGTGCCGTATTTGACACCATTGTTCATGAACTTCTTTCCCCCAAGCTCTTCAAGGTCAGCGTCTCTCTGGCCATCTGATAGTGGATCCAAAACTTTCTGATGGGATGCATTCAGAACACTCAAAAAGCTTCGGCACAGTTAATGCTCCTGCTGTCCAACTGTACTCAAGACCTTCAAATTCTCAGGAATTATAGTCTCTCAGGACTGGAAGTAGGAGGCCAACATTAAATCCATCTTCAAAACGGACCAGGAGAGGATGTGCATCCTATGGTTGCTGAGGAAGCATGACCTGCCACAGGAACTGTTGAGGCTTGGGCTCATCCATCAGAGACTGGTTTAGTCCTGCTACAAAGGAAAAAATCCTACTGCAACGGACAATCAGCAACACAGAAAATCCTTGGTGCTAACATGCCCACTCTCGAGGACTTGCACACTGCAAGAACTAGGACAAGGGCGAGCAAATTCTCATGGGTCACCACACCCTTGCCACCACCTTTTGCAGCACCATCTTTTCTGTCTAACTTTTAAAACAGTGAGCTGGTAATTTAATAATTGACATTCTGCCATTTTTCTGTACTGACAGAATGATCGTGCCCTATCTATCATATCCACTAGTGCAGCATTAATGTCTGCATATGTACATCACATAGTGGCTATTGATCAGGATTCCATACTTTTTTTTAAACTTAATATTGCAATAATCAGCCTTACAAGTGCATTTGTTGCATCAGTGTTGCAATACCACAGTGCTGTACTTCGGATCAATTTCTATTCTTGGACAAATCTCTATATACCTTGCACACCTGTCACTTCACATCACCTCCTGTCCTAACAAGGCTAAATGATTCTCAGTAATTGTGTTCTGTGCTCTTTCCTAAATATACTTTTGTTATCGTACACTTTTTCTATATTATACTAGTTCAGCTCTCCATATGAAGACAAATGCGGAATCAAATTCAATGTAATAGCGATGGACAAATACGAGTCATAGATTACCCACACAGATACGTATTTTGAAGTATAAAGTGGAGTACCCGTTATCATACCACACAAAAAATGCACAGGCACAGGTCAGCATGATTTGCGATTTTAACTAGGAATCTTTGTCACAAGGTATTTCCTTATTACTTTAATTCTCGATTACATTTTTATAATCTTCCTACCGTTGAACATTTTCCGCAGTGTGATTTAGTTGATGCATGTAATACACAGAGATATCATCAAAGCCTGTTTGGATGGGATTCAAAGGAAAATGCAGACAATCTGCACCCCTCCCTCTAACCCTAGGGAAGCAAAGTCATATGGGAGAGAATTTCGGCAATGTCTTTGAAGCCAGGGTAAATGAGGCTCTTTTGCTCATCACAGGAATTCAAAAAATAAAAAAGGAGCGACTGGGTACCAGCAGGTATAGATCATTTGGCAGCAAGGACAAGTGCTAAATCATTGTAGCGTCCTCTTGATCCAATACCTCATCTAAACATTCAACCATGAGAGGTTGGATTATTGAGTGAGTGATGATACTTGTCTGAGTGTATAGTAATAGTAACACTGGAGAAATAACTCATATCCATCTTTCATCTACTGTGAAAGTTGTGATGAGGTGTAGTCTAGTCTTATCAGTTTGCATCGTTCACATTTCCCTCTCAAAGTATACTTTAGAATGTGATCACACAAACAGTCTTTGCCCTGGTTTAATCAAACACTCTTCAATATGTTTGTGGTGAGAAAAGTGAGCCGCCACTCCTACAAAAACAAAACAAAAAAACACCTGGGGAAAAAAGAAAAAAAATGTCTTTTCTGTCTCCAGGTTTGTATAATTGAAACCATAGATGAATGCTTGTGCTCAGTTTTATTTTTAATTAAGTAATGTGGACTCTTTGGAAGAAAGCCTAAAAACAGAAATTAAATGGGCAAGGAATAAAAAGGGTGATGAACAAAACATTTTGAGGGAATTAAAAAGACAAAATAAAGCTAAAAAAAATGAATCCAAAGAGTACAGGAATTTAATTGATAAATTCTGGGACAAAGCCAGCTGATGGTGAGTGTTTCTTTTGCCTGACTTCACTGCGGGCAGCGTAGAACTCATTCCCACTTGGCGGCAGCGTGAATGTGAGTGTGAAAGGTTGTCCGTATCTACGTGGGTCCTACAACTGACTGGCGACCAGTCTATGGTGTAGTCCCCATTTAGCCCAACGTCATCTGAGTTGGGGTCCAGCAAACCTGACAAGGGGTGTTGATAATGGCGGAATGAATGAAAATTCTCGGACAAAGCTCAATGGACTTTTACATAACGATAGCTTTTATCAATGGTTAACATTTTCTTAAAAAATCTGCTCCTGACCTCAAATGTACCATTACTTTTGGAGTTGTTTAAATTAAGCAAAATTCCCTACAGAACCACAATTCATTTGATATATATTATAAAGTTGCAAACTCTGTATAAACACTGGTTTCCTAAACCCTCTGTTTGTGTTAGTCTTTTCAGTTGTGTTTAATTATGAGTATGTTCTCATTACTTTCCAACAAGACAACTTGTTCACTTCCTAATCTTCCGCCATGTGACATTTGGTGTAATTAATTCTAGTTGAACCTTCTATTCCTGGCAGCCCTGTCTTTTATGACAGGCAAGTTGCTGCAATTTCATCACCTCATTCTAACAACTCCTGTACATAAGGAGTGAAAAATTAGCTTCAGTCGAGGGGAATTGGCTTTTAGTTTGTGTGAAAAATTACCATCTGTTGAAACTGCACTTTGTTTTATTGTGAGAACTTGTATTAAAATATTTGGTAGTTTTGAGTTTATAAATATGGGCAACATCAAACTATATATTTTTTAATTATGACTTTTGCTTATTTAAGGAATAATTTCTCAGATTCACCCCTGCCACGGCAGACCCAGAGCCCTCTCTTCCATACTAAATACGTACTCTAATCCTAAACTGTAATGGCCAGTTTCATATGGCAACGTTCATAGATAAATTCCTGATCAGGCCAATTGCTGAATTCTATGTAATTCTGATGAATATTTTCCAAAGTGAGCTACAATTTCTTTGGCATATATCATGACGCAATTTACTTATCTGTCATGTTATCTTGTCTGTTTTCCCCGTTAGTGAAATGAACCAAGCATTCATAATCCAATTTGAATATTCTTTTTTAATTACAATTAATAGCAGCAGTTCTATTTAACAGTTTGATTTAAGCAAGATTTGTGACAGTGATGTGTAATTGGCTGGAAATTGGTGAACATCCAGTAATTTATTCTAATCATGCCACTTAGGGGATATTTTTTATCATACTTTCTTCTGATGCAATGATCAAATTTATACGTTGACAAGTACATTTTCCAACAATGATCTTATATTGAACAAATTGGATGCCGATATATGAAATGAGGATCAAACAACCTTATCTGCTAGATTTACAAAGATTATATTGTATAACATAAGAGTTTGGATAGTTCCCAGTAGTGTAAACAGTATTTACATATAGAAAATTAATTGCTGAACAGAGGAAATGAACAGCAAAAAAATAAAGCTATAGGGCAGTAAAAATGATTAAATTTTTCAAAGTGGTAGACTACGTTTAATTTACCGTAGAGGACAGGAAATATGTGGGTACAAGTCTCACGTTGATAGCTTGTGGTTATGGGAGGTGATCAACATCAATTTTATGAGAGCTAAGTGACAGTGTGGTTATTGTATACAACAGGAACACAGTTCTTTAAAGAGAAACACCAGATCCTAAATCAAGGCTGCATTTTTCTGCTTCTTTTAACCATTAGCACATACATATGACTGAAATAACTACTACTTCCAACATCGAAGATTTTCAAATAATAATAATCTATATACAGTCCTAAGATATATGTGTATTTAGTATATGTTGGCAATCATGGCAATCAGTGATAAGTTAGTAATGGCACTTTTTAATTTTTGGGGGCATTCGTGGAGATTGGCTTAATTTTCTAGAAAAAAAACAAGGACATGATCAAGTTACGTGATCGAGACGTGAGTGATTTGGGATGATTCAGATTGGATTTTTGAATGGCCACGTTAGAAGGGAATCCGGCCTGTCTTTTGTTAAGTGTTGGACAAAGTGCCTCCAATTCTTGTTTAATAGTCCAATCATCTTGCAGCCCAGCGGTGAAACGTTTGACTATACCTTTCTTCTGAAGAAAATCATTCGAATTATCATGTGCAAATGGAGAGAAAATAGAAAACAGTAGAATACATGAACTAGGTGTGTCGGCGTTTAAAGGTATAAAATATTCAATGCATTACAGGTGGCAATCCAAGGAGTAGAATACATCAAATATACCGGTTAAGCAATACACATCTGAAGACTCACTTGTATTTAGTTTTTCCTTCAGTATTTTAAACGGGGCATTTATTTATAAGATTCAAAAGTGTAAGATGTTCATAGCAAATGCGCTTTCTGTGGTATCTTCTCAAAGCCAGCGTCTCCCCAACAGCTGTAGTACATAGCACCACGGCTGCGAGCTTGACTGGGCTGTCAAAATCCACTTGAAGGAGCAGTACTGGGCCTCGAGCAGTAATTATTACAGTGGCAGCTGCTGATAAGTGCCACCATACAAAACCATGAAACAGTTTCCCTCTTTTCTCAGTTTCATTCCTTTTTCACATCTCTCTTTTTACACTTTCATTAGCACTCCAGAATTGGCCCGATTCAGCCAGTTCACACCTAAAGGCATTTGTCTTTTCACGCTATTTAGTTTCCCCTCACTTATATTTTGTGTGTCATTTTGCGGAAATCTCAAAGGCTTTGAAGTTGCATATACAGTATCATTTACATTCGCAATCTGTTGTTTTTGCAATGCTGAATCCTAGTATACTCCGTAGATCATACTCACAATGATCTGAGTCATTATTATTATTATATTTACCAGGATTATTAACCTAATTCAAATGTTCTCAAATACAAATGTGTTATTGTCTTTGGATTACACATACTATAGAGGCTGGATGGCATGGGAATACGTCATTTCAAACAATTTTTAACTCAAACATGATTGTTACTTTTAGCATAACTCATAGATACAGTACATTGGTAAATATTTATATATAAGAATTAAATTGCTAGAAAAGTATCCTGGGAAAACATAAATCTGATGGAAGCATAGACTAGATGAAGTCCCTTAATTACGATCCTCCAACTCCTTTGGCGATACTGCTGAATATTTGGAGCTGCTTCTCAGATGAGGTCAGGACCCTCATTATAATTACTTGTTTCTTTTAGGTACACAAATGGAGGGCAATATGAAGAAGGGAAATTAGTTTGCCAGGAATTATTTTTAACTCAACCATATTAATATGATGTGGTCCTTATTCTCAAAACTAAACAAATCAAACGCTTGTTGGAATTCAAATATCTATCATCAATCTACTGTCTAAATTTCCCTTAAATCATTTCACTCAACCCAGCTGTTACACCAAAGCCAAGCAAATGATCAATAATTCTTTAGACTGCTTCAACTGTTGAGTGTTTTATCTTTTCAACTTTTTCTTGTTATTACTGGTGGGATCATGCATAATTAGGGTAAGTATCCAATTTATGTGTAGCATGGGTGACTTTATTTAATTGCATCTTCAGCTAAATTTAATTATGCAAGGTCCCAACCTCTTTTGTAATTGTGAAATTATTATAAATAAACCAAGGTGCAGAAATGAAGTACAAGAACATTTTATCCATTTAAATCCTTTAAATTTGTCTGGAATTCTTACATTGTTCTTTCAAAGCTGTACTTTTAACCCCAAATGGTATTTTTTTTAAAAAAAATATTACACATCACTCCATTTAAAATACAGTAGATGTAATTTGTACTTGAATCAGCAGTATTCCTAAAAAAGCTAAAATGCATATATATATATATATATATATATATATATATATATATATATATATATATATATATATTAATATTCATTTCTCTACAATTCATAAGGGTATTACATTGAGTTCACAGGAAGGAGATATTGCAGGCAGAACATACACTCACCTCTCCGTGTCTACTTTTATACCTCCCGGCATAGCAATAGATTCCCTAGTGACTTCCTGGAGACATCAGATGCATTTTAGCAAGACTTGTCTACCTGAGATAACTCATTAGTTGTTGGTTTTACTGTGCTGCTGACTGGTATGAGCAAAGCCACATGAATCATGCACTTTGCTCTAAATGTATCTATAAATACTCCAATGAGTCTAACAATACGGCTTTCAGGTGACACTTTTGTGAACCAGAAAGTGGCCATTCATCAAGGTCAACAGACAATGCACAGACCGCTGTTTATACACAGTTCACACCTCGCGATAATTTTGTATTTAAATACACTCTCATGCCTGTTTTCAAAATGTGTGGCAGAACTGAAGTACTCAGACAAAATGCAAAAAAAAAACAGGACATACAAATGTCATACGTGTCAAAGCAAAGACTCATAAACCTAACCTCTAGTCTGGAAGGCTACTAGTAACCTGTAGTGTACGAACTATGATATAAATATTCGCATCATATCTCTTAGGTTAGTCAATTGATGTGCATTTGATATATATAGAAATGTATGTATGTATGTATGTATGTATGTATGTATGTATGTATGTATGTATGTATGTATGTATGTATGTATGTATGTATGTATGTATGTATGTATGTATGTATGTAGTTAATTACAAGGCTAAACAATGACGTACAATCCTTCAATTTGAGAATCTCTTAGCTAAGGACAAAGGCTTTTCCTACTATATAATTTGAATATCTGAGAATTATAGCATTGTAGCATTTGGAGTGTCCGTGAATTAGTGACTTGTATTCTAACAAGCATCAAGTGAAGTGAAATGGATTCATGGGTGTCAAAATGATTTGTAATATTACTGAATCAGACTGACTTAGAAGCTAGAAGGAGCTAATCCTCTTTCTTCTTTTTTTTTTTTTTTGGATTGAGCTCCGCTCTAATTCTATTTTCGGGATTGAGTCATTCTCTGAATTTTACATTTTATGGTGGTGGGAAGTACGTGTTTGTTTTTCCTTTTTTATTACACGGTTTTCTATTATCTATATCTCATCACTGATCACTCTACTTCATAGCTTGCCTCAGAAACATATGTTTATATATATGTTTGTGTATATGTATGTATGTATGTGTGGTTAGATTGTATGTATTGACAAAATAACAGCTTTTCTCTGTACAACATGAGACGACCCCTCCTCTTGTCCATTTCTCTCCCACCCACTTTCACTGAGGCCTAATTACACAGTGGACAGAGAAATCGATAGAGGAGAGTGAGAGTCCCCAGCAGGCAGCTTGAGGACCCTTTTACCTCTTCAGTCGACCCTCTCATACTTACACTTGCACACCAGTAAGTCATCTTGACTTTTTACAGACATTAAACCCAGGCTTGCCTATTCCCGGAGCAGACAGTTTGCCTCATCAACAGAGGAAAAGCATTACGTATTGCCCCCAGGCCCAAATGGTTTCTTGGAAGGCAAAATGTTTAAAACGATGGGATCTCATGTTTCCTGTGTTAGGGGTACAGTCAATTACTGGATTTAGACAAAAAATGTCAGATCCTAAATGGACCCAACCTTGTGACCATAAGTGTTCCATTCCCAAGAACGATGCTCTTTCTACCAAAAAAGTTAATCATAAGTGGGTTTCCTATGTAGGTGGATGTTGTGAATTCATAAGTCTGTGTAATATTTGATAAAACCTTAGAAATTAGAAAAACAAAATGGCCAATTGACTGTTATTTGGCTATTTATGAACAAAGCGCACCACACAATCAGTTGTTGATTCGGTAGGCAGTAGTCCACGTTCTCATTGGGTGTTGTCATCTTACAGTATTGCATAGAGGAGGCTACTAGCGTGATCCTTCACAGTGACCTATCTTTTCACCTTTGGGTAAAGTACTTTGAGTTATTACTGCAATATGATCTTTTCTATTCTCACTTTTTCGCTCCATGTGGATTACTAGCCCTTCTTGAGGCAAGTATATAATTCTTGCTGGGTAGTCTTCAGACTACAAGTGTTATTCTTTTGACCTTACACTCAACAAATCAATGTTCTTTGTACTTGAATGATTCATTACTAAAATCACTGGTGATCCTTTCAAAGAATCGGGCCAAGACAGCATACTATTGCTGTGGCCAGCTATAAAACTGTCTTAGCCCTTCAAAAATGTTGGCAAAACATTTAGGTGTACACGTTTTTTTCATCCTAGGGTCCTCTTGAAGGGCACCATCAATCTGTGTCTGTGGTTGACTCCTCCTTGAAACCCCCCTGGAGTGGCTCAAGTGCACATTTAACTGCAAAACATATTCTCCAATGAGGCAAGACTTAATTCCACACTCATAAACTAGTCAGGGGGAGCTCTGTCTTGATGCACTTTCATTCTCCTTAGACCTTATTTGCAACTATAATATGAAATTATTCCTGAAAAACATTTCTTTGTATTAATTTATGAAATCACTAAGATTAAATCCAACAATGGAAACTGACTCTAATTCAGTTATCCTATTTTTATGTACATGGTTTTAAGGGGGAAAAAACTAAACTAAAAGCCCTTTCACTGATTTTACCCACCAATGATCCTTTCAGAATATTAAAAAATAAATGATCAAGACTCGCACTGATACAACTCTATTGAAACTGTACAAAAATGATTTATGCAACATTGCCATCAGCTTTCTTAAATGATGATGGCAGACTACAGGAGCCAGCAAAGGGTGTATGCCTTAATAGAAACAAAATATGTAGACAAGTTCATATAGGTTTTTATTATGGAATACAACAAAACATGAGATTGTCCCATATAAGTTCAAAGTGGGTGCTGGAGGACCTTAACACTGTGCCTAGTGACCCCCAAAAAAGTCATCATATTAAATCATCATTCAGCTTCACTCAATTGTTTCAGGCAAAATATCAAACACTTCCAGCAAAGTCAGAGTAATGGAATTTGTTTATCCGGCATGACGTTTGTATGCTGCCTGGCCAGTATATGTATCAATCAATGTTGTACTTTTAGCTGGTCTGTCATCTTTTAGTTAGCCTGTTATTTATCTTAGTAGATCACTTGTTTGGGTGCCACTCTCACCTTCACTTTGTGTCTTTTCTGTCATAGGCATTAACGCTCAATGCACAATAATAGGAATTTGGTTTCTAGTATCTGACAGGTGAGAGTGAAAAAGCAGTTCCAGTGGGTCTAGTTCACCATCCTGAGAACCCAACCATACTGCTGAGAAAGCAACTTTCATTATATAGCTGTGACAAATATCTGACCTTTTCTCAGTATTTCCTACTCTTGTTCCTGGCAGTCATCTGATGAAAATAAGATTAAGTGTCCAGTGGAGCGTTTTCTTTTTTTTCTCCCCACAGCATCATCAGACCCAGAGGGTTTGGATGTGGCCGATTTTAAATCTTCTCAAAGTACCCGACTTGTCTTTCATTAACTTCCAAATACATGCCTATATATACACTGCTCTTATTTCTACCAATGCATTTCAATGAGCAAAAGGTGCAACCCTCAAGAGTTTAACTGTCAAACCACACGTTAATAGGTTTAAAAGTGTCACACTGACTTTTAATACCCACTGAAAAAAATCTTCTCTAAGGGAATCCTAACCATTAATAGCTACTCTTCTCATGTCCATCTTTGCTCTGGCCAAAACTTGTATCTTGGGCAGGGCTCTAGCAGTACAAGAAAAGGATAAAGGAAAACAACACCAGAGATAATTAAAGGAAGCCAAGTTGAATCGACTTGTCTCACACTCATTGACCTTTATCAATGCAATGGCCTTTTTTCGGGCATATCCTGACAGATTCTATTGAAAACATCTGCGCCTAGACGTAAACAAAACACAGGTTCATTAAATCTAATCAGACACCTTCCTATCTTTTATCTGTTAATCTTGTGATATTTTACCAATGCACAATTCTGTCCTCTTGCGATTTTAAGATTAAGAAAGGTTAACTGGAGCATAAATGGGGACCAATAAAATCATAGAATGATGTTTACCTTTTCTCAGAGGAAGACTTTTTCCATGGATTATTATAAGTACTTCATAAATGCTTTGCTAGATTTGCAGAAATTTGCAAAGTTCAATGATTACTTTGATAAATTTGATATCCAAAGTGTGCCACATGTTGGGACTTAGAAAGAAATTGGCAGCATTAGAACTTAGCTCAAATTTGGGCGCGTTGGAAATTACAAAAAATGTGGGCGTGACGGAAGTGTTGGAAATTAGTCTCCCTGAGTGCCATAACCCCAAATTTTAGCTTCTTAAAAAGTACAGCCCAGGAGCAAAATGTATATTTGTAAACAGGTATCAGGGTAGTATTAACATCTTATATGTATGACAACAAAACCAATTGTAATGGATTAGAAGTTGACTATATAATATACACTAAGTCTAGGGGAAATGTTTAATTGATATGGTTTGCAATGGCTCAAACAGAGTTTACCTTGTGTTTAGACAGTATTTTTACTCATGTAAGGCAATTGGAACATATTGTTTTGATAAAAATGAATAAAATCTAAATTACTACTCAAAGTCAGGTGATCTGGCGACTTCACTGGTTAGCCCGTCGGCCTCACAGCTCTGGGGTCCTGGGTTCAAATCCAGGTCCGTCCACCAGTGTGGAGTTTGCATCTTCTCCCCCTTGGCCGGCGTGTGTTTACTCCGGGTACTCCGATTTCCTCCCATGTTCCAAAAACGTGCTAAATTGGCCCTAGGAATGGGTGTGAGTGGGCATGGTTTTCTGTGTCCTTGTGCCCTGCGATCGGCTGGCCAATGATTCAGTGTGTCCCCCGCCTCTGGGCCGAAGTCAGCTAGGATAGGCTGTAGTAAGGATACAGCAGTTCAGAAAATGAATGAATGAATTACTCAAAGTCTTTTGGCATACAACTCTTGCAAAGACTTCTACCTGGAGTGTTTTCCCTCAGCTCTGTCAACAACCTGGCCACAATGCTCTTCCACCCAAGATTAGCCACTGAACAGATAACGCACACTGTCAAAACGCAGAAGTGTCAGCAATTGAGTCATTCTCCGAGCTCAAGGACCAAACTGCCTCCAGCAGACGCTCAATTTTCAACTTGGCATCCTGGTCGATGGATGATTCACTGTTTGCATTTTAAATCCATGATTCAGCTTACCAGTTTAACTTTACTCAATTTCATTGAAAGCAATCTTACCTGAACCAAAGTGCAAAATGAAAAACACCATAGTAATACATAGAACAACTTCAAACACTGCAAATACAATACACGATAAAGTTTTTATCGTGTTTTCATAGCAAGAAAAAAAAACCTGTTAGATTTTAGACAGTTTTTATTTTAGGTGCCTGATATTTCACCAGCTGACTGTTGGTGTTTTAAAGGGTTTGTGTGAAATTGTTATTAGATGAAGTCTCAAAGGCCTCATATGAAGGCCAGTAGTTGCTGAAATTCCAGTCTCATGATGAAAACATATGATGTCAGGTGCGTTGGCTGCCGCAACCGATATTTGAATGTCATGAAGTGTATGTTTTGATGGCAAATTCACTTTACATTTCTTCACATAGTGATGAATAGGGGAATATTTTAAATCACATCTAATTCTGCCCCCTCTCTCACTTCACGGTTGTACCTCTCATTATGTACTCAGCTGCATTATTCAAGTACCATAGTGCCAGTACGTGCTGTGGCTCCAACAATAGATAAAATTCAGTAGCTCCTTGTGATTGGGGTTAGAGAGTGGCTTTATTCTCCAACCTTACATATTAGATTATAACATTTCAATAGAATGGAAAAAAATAAAATTACATATTTATACGACAGCTCTTTTTGACTTACTACAAGCATGCAGACAATTGCACGAATCCCTCTGATCCAAGTCTCAAGGAAGTCCCAAATCTTTCATGTTGTAGGCAAGTCAAGTCACAAGGTTGAGTCTAGTCATCAGGCTACGTCTGTCACGTCGTGCAGACATGAAAACGGATATGCACTCAAACGCAGGCAGAAAGGGACACTAGGACAAATGTATACTCAATGGGTTTTAAGAGACCAAAAGCCAAGTGCAAACAAAAGCAAGGAATCCAAAATTACAAGAAAAATGAACCCAAAGCCGTGGAATCAAACAATACATAGATTTCTACCGAACTGTGACACCCAACCCTAGTGCCAACCAGCCCCGTTATCCCGTTCCGCTAACATAATCAAACATTGCCCTTTTCAACAAGACACTCATGCATATGATTTTGTCCTGTATTATGATGGATATGTCAAATAATTTTCAATTTGTAGAATGAACGAGTATTATTTAGTACCACTGTAAATATTTAAATACTTTCAGTGAGATTTCTCCCCAGTACGACAATTACATCTAAAAGTCAATAAATCTAGAACCTCATTAGTTGTCTGAAATTCACTGCTTGAACATGTCAGCAGCAGCACAGCTGCAATGACAGACTCTTTCGTCTGGAGTGCAGCACAATTCACATCGGCACCAGACGTTATTGTTCATGCAGCGCCTTACTCTGGCGCCCGGTGCTTCACAATTCTTATTCAGAAAGAGGCTTTCTCCCATGCTAACACACCTCCCATCCTTTTGCTTGGCAACTCACACACACCAACTCGAGCTCTCTTTCTCACTAAAGGAAGAAATCAATGAAACCAGGGATCAATAAGACTCTTCCACTACCAAGCCCACCGTCTCCTTTTTAAAGATGATGCCGTTCAATAGTGAAATAGCTGCAGTCTGACATCGATAGTTCCCACCAATTGGCAAAATGATTTATTAGTCTATCTCTAGTGACTCTTCTAAACCTTCTTTTTATCATGTTTTTTTTCCCAACGATGTGGTTTGAAAGTATTGATCGTAAAATTAGTCACCCAATGATTTTTCCATTTCTACAATTCAATTTACTTTTGTTACAACGTATTGAAAGAGCCACCTTAGTCGATGGCTTTAACCTCTGGGAGATACAATGAAGCCTTGTGTGGCTTTGTTCAATCTTTAGTTGGCAAGTGTTGCATTTCCATTTTATATTAAAATAAACAAAGCATTTCAAAGATTGTCAATGAAATAAATGTTTAAAATGAATAACAGAAATTACAGTCATGACCAATGTTCCCTCTAATTTTTTGTTTGTCTGGGCAGAAAGACAACCTCCCTGAGCACACTGAGTACCGGTGTTTTCAACATCATCATTGCTCGCTATGGGCACACACCAGTATCACACCTGCCATAAGCAGGTGCATGTCTACTACACATAAATGATTTAGTAATAATGAAATGTAATGATTAATATCTATGAATGGGCGGCCCGGCGGATGAGTGGTTCGCGCGTTGGCCTCACAGCTAAAAAAAATATTTTGTGCGCTCCATATGATTTGCTGTGCGCAGTGAAGACGACAGTAGTGAAAGAACACGATCCTGAATATATGTGGCTAAATTGAATTTCCTCCACAGGGTGTCTGGCGCTCCCTCAGGCTGCATTCAAACTGCAGCTATATCTGATTCCAAAGTTTCATCCTCCTATGCAATTTTTAAGGCTGGCTGTTTTTTTTTAAGATAATGTCAAAATCGGAATTGGGCCCATTCACACTGGACCACATTATGGTTTAAACTCATAAAATTGGTATCATCTATGAAACAAGAATAGATAAAAAAAGTTTTAACTTAAGGTTGATTGCAACAAACATATAATGCGGCATGTTAAAGCAGGGGGTAAAAATGCATTTTCTGTGTTGACTTGTAACTGAGTATTCAGTAAAAAAAGGGGCACCCACATTTGTTGTTGCCATCCTTAATCTCCTAATAACTTTTCCCAAGACTTTTTATCTTCCTCTGGCACTTTAGACATGTCAGTTTCTATTCTCTTTCTTCCATTGCTATACTTTCATATATTATCTTGTTTCGATAATTGCACTCAAGCTTTGCCTTTATGGCCCTATCTCCCCAAAGGCCGATGAAGATACCCCAGGGGCTGCTGTTTTCCCTCACCATTCCTGTTTCTTTTTAAGCGCTCAGCATTTCAATTGGCGCTCTCTGTAGCACTTTGTTTTTCATCACGTAGTGACGTCACAAAAAAACCATCCGAGTTGTTCAGATTGAGAAGCATCTTGTCCGTATCAGATACCAAACTACCTCCGAAAAGTGGTTTCATTCATTCATTTTGGCTTGGAGAAGGGAAGTCTGAGCTTTCCTACTGAAGCTTCTGCACCCCTCCGTAAAATACGCAAGATGATATGGATGGATAGAAGACATTGCTAAAAGATTATTTTCAGTTCTTAATTTGTATATCATAAAGTGCTGGAACACAAGGTACATAAGAGCCCAGGGATGATGACCCAGACACAAGTCATGCTACACATGTAGATTGGTGTTAAATTCGCCGTACAAATGGCTGTTTGTCATGCTGAGGCTTTACAAGCCTCAGTTTCAGATTACATCCATGGTAAATGGTGTTGACGATAATTTATAATTCTTCAGCCTAATGTATTATAATTGCAATCATCACTACTGGTCCATCTTAAAGTTGTGTGTTTGCAGTCAGCAATTACATTCTCAACAGGTCTAACTCGTAACACAATTTATTTGGGAAACATTGATTTCAATGTAATCAATTTTAACAATCTTTCTGAACAAGAGATTTATAGTAAAGCATTTCAGTGAGCTAGACAACATTTTTATTTTCTGATTTCATCCCATCAAGAATTCCCTACCGTCACTATGTACTACGACAAGAGTAAAGATAAGTAGTGAGTGATTGAACCTGCCTTTATCACAGCTGCATTTATCTCAACCAATTTCAACAAGACAGCCAACTTCTTGAGAAACTGCCCATACCTACTAATCCTAAATCCTACTGCTGAAGACAATGCATACAAATCTATACTCAGGCAGCTTGCTTGCTGTGACTTTCTGTTGCTTTCCACTTTATTTTTTTCTTTTAATTTATATTTCCAAATGGCTCAATGAATTTGATACATTATGGGATAACATTATTGTGTTTGCTGTAATGTTGATGTTTACTACTACATTCATTTCAAGCTGTTAGCCACCATGGCCTTATTTTTTCTCACTACTTTAAAACTCCCTATACTAACTGATCAATGCCTGGCTCTAACTCATGTCTCGTCACTTTAATCTTGGGATACCATTAGTGTCTGCATATATACGACCAAGCTTGACTTTTGATATTTTGTCACAGGACATCTGTTGTCATTTTCATTCACGGCCACAGGTGAACTTTTCATACTCGCAAGCACAAGTGTTAATCTCACAAAGATAATCATAGTTGTCAGTTAACATCTCTCGATAATTTTGCATAAAAATACAAAGATGACACTAAGAAGGAAGCCAAAAATCTAGCAAATTAGTTACTTGTTAAGTGACTTTCATACATTTTATACTTTTATACCAAGTCTATGCCATGCATCTTTTCCTGTCACTTAAATTAATGTTCATGCTCCCATTTTGAGACTTTCATTTCTATCTTTTCTCACCTCATAATGAGACACCTCACCTCTTTTTTTATGTTTTTAGTTTTGCTCTATGTCACCTGTTTCCATTGTTGATTCCCTTTATTTTTTCTCTTTGTAATATGCCAATGTGTTATGAATTCCAGTTCGGGTGTCGATTTCAAATCTGTTCATCACACGTATGAGTACATTTAGCCAGCTACTTGGACGTGTATTATTACGTGCAGAGACGGTGATAAGGTTACCAAAAGGTATTTCCAAATTCACCTTTCAATAAAAGAGTCATCTGAAGTCACATCCTTTAATTCTTGCAAGAAGAGAATAGATCCACCCGCGTGTCCGGTCAAGATCATTCTAATAACTCAATGTCTCTCTCGCTAACTTATTCATAAGATTTTAACACCATGCCCCACAGAAGTCTAAACATTTTTAGAGTCTCATAACAATTTATCTCAGTTCTCAAAACAATTGTAGGTCTGTCGAATTTTCCCAAGAGAGTTTTGATGTGAACCATCCTGAGAAGCTGATGCTTCCCAAAATAATCCACAGTTCTTGTTGTGAGCCATCCTGAGAAGCCGATGCTTCCCAAAACAATCCACAGTTCGATGTGAACCATCTTGATGCCCAAAACAATTCACAGTTCTCTTGATGCGAACCACAGTCATTACTTTTGCAAGAGATGTATTAAAATGCCCTTTGAATTAATGTCAATAACTCTAAAATTAAAGCAAAGCGTTCTTCGTTGCAAGCACGTATATAATGATTAATATTGATACACATTTATAATAATGCTAAACCTAACAGACGGTCTGGCTAAGATTAATCTAAATGAAATATTTTGAGAGTAATGAAGATAATCTATATCTAAAGTCTTAAATGGTTTTATAAATAAATGGCCAAAAAATTAAAGGAAGAGCATATAAAATCAAATCTCAGTTATTCCCCTAAAGCCCTAAATTGTATTGGAATCAAGATGTAAAAGTAATAGTTATATTTTTATGTAAATACCCATGAGTTGGAGCCCAACAGCCACTGGATAGATGGATTTTTTTTGAATGAGTGAATAGATTAAATTGGAAAGGAAGTTTTTGAATTGACAGCCATACCTTCTGGCTAAGACAAGAGTTGAGAGCTTTTATGTGACAATGATTGGTAGTGGCGGCATACTGCTTAGCCGGGTAGGATAGGAGTGTGGTCCTGGCTTGTGCACAAGTCCGGTGGCAGGGACGGACAAAAGTCTGAGGAAATGGGCAGGAGAATTCTTCCTTCAGAGAAGGGAACAGGGGAGGCTTGAATCCATTAGCACTGAATGTGTGACATTCCCATGCCCGAACAGATCAAGCCAATGTGTTGCTGACCTATTGCACCCAGAGCTGCGGTCATGTTTGGGACAAGGGTTTTTCAGAGACAATGCATTAAAGAGCAGTCACCACTTCTTTATTTTTCTCTCAGTTTGGCTAAGGGTTGATTGTGGGTGGAGCCCAGAAAGGTGTTAGGAAGCTGCAAAGCTCTCAGTACGAAAGATGTGAATTGAGGACTCTAATTAGAGACCACATACATAGCTTTGCTGTCACCTCATCAGAGGTGCACATTTGTATCAAATTAATGTTTAGTCAGGCTCAAAAATGAAGTCCTTTGAGAAATCTTATCCGCAATTCCGGTTAAGTCTTTGACACCACTTGCTGCTCCTTTTCATCTCCACAGCCAGTGTGACATGCTAGTGTTTGATTTATTAACGATTGCATGTTGGGGATGTACAACTAGTTTGGATTGAGTATTTATCTGTGTTCGATTGTTGATGCCTTGATCCACATAGCAAGTGTGTTATGTTAAAGAGTGTATCAGTATTCGATTACTGATGCCTTGGAGCACATGGCTTGGCAAACACGGGAGATTTCCCTCATAACAGTAAAGTTGGATTGAAGAAACAACAACGGATCACTGTTCTGATTATTTCTCTGTGTTTTAAGATTAAATGCAGGGTGCAACAGCAGCAACTCCAGATTGCCCAGCTAAAGTAAAAATATGCAATTTTTCTTTTTTAAATCTAATACAGGATGCAGGAGATAGAGATGATGAAATGTATATAATGAACTGTAGGGTAAAAAATCAGCAAGAACCAATGTTATAGATTAATGGGTTGAATTAATACTGTTGCTTGTATACTGTTGTGTATATATGTGGGAAACATTGACGTTTTAATACCATGCATTTCTAATTTACTGGAGAGATACTTGTACTAGTTTCGTGAGATGAAACAACCTGCGTTTCGATTCACGTGTAAATAGCACCAAGGTTTTTCAGCTCATTTCATTTGATTGACTGGCGCTCACACTCGGAAGGGTATGAACCTTGGAGCGAATGACAGGCCTTTTCTGTGTAATGCATTGTGGTCATCCTACAACTTCAGATTTGTGCTTACTGCCTGGAAAAGCAACCATCCTCTGCAGCAAGAGCAGTTAATGAAGTGTGTTCCCGGGCCCTCGTTGCCACTTTGACAAAAAGTGCAAAATGGGAGTGATCTTCCTCCTGCTGGCCCACGAAAAGACTGCAGAGGGAGATATCTCAGATGAAGTGGATTTTTCTTTCTGTCGGGAGTAGTCACTTGGAAAAAAGAAAAAAAGAAAAAACAACTTTCATCTTGCAGCTGTTTAACACTTATTTAATTCTGACTGCTTGCTGTGTTAGCCAGTGAAGTAGTTCAAGAAAAAGTAGTTGTCCTAAAGTTGTTTCACCTTTTTAATCCTTCTGCAAAATTATCGCAGGTTATTAGGTTAACACTTAATAACTTTGGAGCGTAGTGATTTCAAGTTAACTTGGGGTTTAGTGTTGGAATACTATTTTTGGGGAAGGGAAATGACATTTCCATTTTTATTTGACCATCTTTATTGAACGTGTATTTTCAAACTCATGAATAATAAGACTAAGATCATGGTTGGGACTCGTACGTCACTTTCTGTCTTTAGCTTTTGTCTTTTATGTAAAGTCTAGTGGATCGGCTTATTGTCCCAAGGTGGTAGTAAAATGGATATTCTTTTTTTTTTTTTTTATTACAGCGATACCTAATTCAAATTTGTCAACTTTCATACTCTGTTGGTAGAGGGGGAAAAAGCAATTGATCCAATCGATACTAGTAGAATACCTTTTTCCAAACACGCAGTTGTGTTCCTTACCTGACATGTTTCAACATTGATTGATCGATCCAACGGTTTAATGAAGTGGACAATGGAATCTTTCAACAGAAGATGAGTTGAGCTCAGTGGTCATTAATCGGAAGGTGTCATCATGCATGTCTTTAAGTCCATCACACTTGCCCCCCATGATGAGTTTTTCAATCATTATGACAAGAGGCTTTTACTATATAAATGCATATAATCATTTTTTTAAACTGGAAAGTGTATTGCAACACGGTGTAGTATTGTTTAGGTAAGCTCCACCCACAATTTGACAGAGTAATAATTCATCCAATACAATCATACCATTTCATGTACAGTATGTTAAATTATAGTGTTTGCTTTGCGCACAGTAGAGACCAAAAACCTTTCGTGTACTATTGGACCCTGTTTTACATACACATTTTTGTTATTTACTATTTGAATGAGTACCTTCCAAGATATCATCGATATAGCAAATATATTTATATATGTGTGTATCTACTTTTGTGCTCGTGCACTGAGCCTGAATTCCCCAATAACACTTTCTATGACAATAGTGAATGGAAGCAGCTCCCTCTAAATGTTGAGATTACTATTTGTGACCAGTGGGTGTGTCATCACTCTATTTTATCAGCCCATTTCACACTAGCTTGCATTCAATGAATATAATTTCACTTTATCATACATTTTACAGATAGCGGTCGATGGTATAGCCACACCTTTTATAACTGCCTATCTCCACATTTAAGTCGTACTTTTCTTTTGAGCATTGCCAAGTTTACTAGTTTTTTGTAAGACTGGTTTCAGGTAATTGAATCAAATCCAGCCTTCAGGATGAGAAATTTGCTACACTCAACCTTGCAAATGTCACAGACTAAAACATTTTTTTTTAAAACAACATATATATTTTTCATAACTGTTTCATATGCTTAGTGAGCCATTGAAATCTCGCCCTGAATGGCAAAATACCATGCTTGGTGTTTTAAAAGCCCATAATTACCTTGCAATGTATCATTCAACAAACTCATGGTATTGCTTATTCTTTTATTAGAAATTCCTCTTCTATAGTAATTACTATTGTGTACATTCACGACCACAAAATGACGTCAAAGGTAAATTCTTTGCAACTGTTTATAAACATTTTGATGTAATCATTAAAGCAATAGAAAATGTTATTTTATTTTATGTAATGGATTAGTGCAGTAAAGAGTACCTGTAGGTATATGAATATTTCTTCAACTTTTGAGAATAAGAGAGTTTGATGTCTAAGGCTTTGTTCAGACTGCCCACCAAAAAATGATTTTTAGGCCAACTAGAGTGAAAGTGGGTGGCTCTTTTGTAGTCCGAAACAGTCACAGAACATAGAAACCAGATTTCTGTGATACAGATTCAAACCACATGCAGGTGGTAGTTTCAAATTTGATATGGACAAGACACTTATCAATTTGAAAATCTTAAATCGGATTTGACTCTCCGAGACGTCATTCCAAGGAATTAAAAACTGAGTGGAACTAAGAGCACCACAACTTTACAACATATTTTTTAGTCTGTATCCGTTTTTGCTACCGCAACCAAGATGGCGCCGTTCAAGTGGCAGCCGGTGGCGGTAGCTCCGTCCACTCTTGCTCATTTAGCATTTTTGCTGCTTTTCTGTCTTAATGATTTGATTTGGGGATTCTTTATGATCCCATTTACTTTGATTTGCTTTGTACGTTGTGCTTTTGCTTTGTTGTTCTGTCTAATCACCCTCTTGCTTCTGTCACAATGAAATTTCCCGAATACGGGATGAATAAAGTTGTCCAATCCAATCCAACAAAAGGGCAGTGTGGAAAGAGAGAAAATCACCTTTAAAAACTGGAAAGAATGGAGCACTTTGTAGGGAAGAAGTACACTTTCTCATCAGTCTGTGGGGTGCATGTACTGAAAAAACAATATCTGAAAGTGTTTTGTGAGCTATGAAAGAAAGAAGACATGGTTACAGGGTTATTGCTAATTGATTCATCTCATGTAGCATGTGGTAACAATTCCATAATGCCTGGATTAAAAAAATAATTTAACAATCTGATGTTCACAAAACTTAAAGAAATTGCAGTATATCATACATATTTGACAAGTCATGAATTGTCTTACAGTGCAACATTGCAACTTTGTCGGTGTTTATTTTGAATTACATTTCCAAACTAGTATGTCTGATTTTGTAGTCTAGCAATAAGAAATCAAATCTAAAGAGCTCAGTCACTTGATCAATTAAGGTAATAGTGCAAATATGCTTCAATTTTCTGTAGAGCTCACATATTGGACTTGAGAGCAATGGGAAAAGGTATTTTGGTGTGAGTTGGCATTTACCCAGTTTCAGAGTGATGGGAAATTACAATAAATAGAGAGGAGGCATTGTGCCTTGTATGCATGTGTCTGTAAGGCTAATTTTAACATTCAGCCATTTGAATTGCTCAATTTGTGATGTTATTTATATTTTGTTGGGAAGTACAACAGTAGTATTCGGTGTAGGATAAAAAAAAAAAGGTTGGAGTGAACCTCGGTTCATTCAGTACCCTGTAAATTTAAGGTGGTGTCATTAAATTAGCTACTGTTGTAAAAAGTGATGGGGAACAATAGTAAATTAATTCATTCAATAATCCCTTGATCAAATGTCAATAAGGAGAGTGGCAATTAGCTCTCGGCTGTTTGCTTGAGTTTCAAAATCTCAGTTTTAATCAGATTTTTGGCACGTTAATGGTTTTCTCATGCATCATCTGTATAGAGCCGTTATGTAAGAGTCAATACAATCACTAAGCTCATTTTAGCTGGACATGCAAGCAGCTCTTTGCTGCTCACACTCGTATGATTCATTAATTCCTCGGAAATTAAATTCAGAGTTGCGATGTCCTTTTCCCTGTCTTCTAATCTAATAAATGTAATGACACACATTTCTAAATTCAATCAGCTTTAATCTGAGTGGGATACAGATGCTTACAAGAACAGAACATTTCTAGGAATGGAAATGGTCCTTTTGGGGGGGGAAAGACAAAGGAATAATTCGCTTTTAACAGATGATTACATCGTGCCAATCTATCAAGTATCGTGGCAATTTGTGTGAATATGAGGTTTGATGAATTATCATGGCAGTTTTTGTGAATGAGGTTTTCCAATTAATGTTTTTTTTTTTTTAAATGCTCTAATTGCATTTAAATAATTTTCTAGGCCATACTACCATAGCTTAATGAACTGTCAATTTCGTTATTTGCAAAAAACAAAACTCATCATGCAGAAGATGATGCTAATATGTCCATAATGAGCATATTTTCCAATAATTAATTAATCATTTGTTTTCAAATGACTTTTTATCATTGAATTATAAAATAGAAAATTGCAAACAATGCTATTAACATTATTATTATTATTATTATTATTATCATTATTCCATACACTGAAATTAGAACTAGACTCATGGGTTTTGCTCATTGCTGTCGCTGCACATTATAGCCCATATTTTCCTTTTCATGGATAAATTCATTTTCTCTGTGGTGTCTGCATTGTGCACCTTTAAGCAATGTGCATTCTTCCATGCAGGCTTCGTACACAGACACACCCACTTTGCGTGATCAGGGAATTTGTGAACAACCAGCAAATAGCATGATTGATTAAATTCTTAGACAGGTTGCAAATCATGGACTGTTGAGTCTCTCAAGAATTATGGATGTCGTAAACATTTATTTGGAAAATGGAATGTAGCACGCTTTAAATATGAATATATTCTATAGCAAATAGGCAGTTGCCAACCCTCCCAATATGGAATGGACATTAAAGACAGCGAAAAACAACCAATCCTATGTGGCCATTTTTAAAACATATGCGTGGCTGCCCCATCTAACGGTGCAACTGTGAAAACCTTATGTGGATGTGTCATGCAATTAGTAGTTGTTTTATGAGTACCCGTGTTTAAGGTCCAGGTCGCCGGTGCTGTCATTTTAGTTTAGCCTAGACTGCCTTCCAATTCTGTTTGGGGTCTTGCACTGTCTTAGTTTGTGTGTGTGTGATCGTCATTTTACAAGTCACAGGTTAATGTCTCAATCCATCCACCACCCAAAGCACTGATCTATCAGTCTATCGATCGGTCAGTCTGTTCATCTCTCCATCCACGTCATCCATGCACCATTCTGCCATCTATTCAAAAATTCATCAAACAGTTCAAAAACCCTCACCCGGTCTGTCCATTTATCCACCCCTCTAACCCATCAATCATTCCTCTGTATCCACCCATCACTGCATTTATCTTGTCACATATCTCTCTGTCTATAGCTCAGGGGCTACTGCTTTTAAACTTGTTGAACCTGTGAAAATGTGTCCTTGGAAAAGGTGTATTTGCCCTGTAATTCATCAGCAGTTAAAAAAGAATTTGGGTGGTCTGGCAGACGAGTAGTTAAATGCGTTGGCCTCGCAGTTCTGGGGTTGAGGGTTCGATCCCAGGTTTTCTCCGGGAGCTCTGGCTAACTCCCACATCCCCAAAAAAACATGCAGAGTAGGCTGGTCGAACACTCTAAATTGCCTCTAGATTTGACTGTGAGCATGAATGGTTGTCCATCTCCTTGAGCCCTGCGATTGGCTGGCCACCAATTCAGGCTGTCTCCTGCCTGCTGCCCGTAGTCAGTTGGGATAGGCCCCAGCACCCCCCGCGACCCTTGTGAGGATAAGCAGTTCAGAACATGATGAATGAATGAAAGAATGAATACTACTAAGTTAGTGAGTGCTCTTGTTTGTGTGAAATCCGAGGCGCTGTCCAAGGTGCTGCATCCAGCCCCTCCCCTGGACAAGGGAGTCACGTGGACGGCTGTGTCTGTGGCATCTCGCAGTCCGTGAACAAGCTCAACAGGGAAGGCATACTGCACCTCTCCCTGCCTCCACTAAAATCGGATTCACACGTCTACTCTCTTCACTTGAAAGATCCTTGCTGTTTCCCCTTCCATTATTATTTGGTGTCCTCTCTTTTACCCCACGCGTGTGTTTTTTCTCTTTTTCTCAATCTGCGGACACAGTGGAAGGACGCTCGTTGAAGGTAAATACCAGAGCAATGTAACTCGACTAAAGTGTGAAAGTGTCCTGTTTACTCTTGCGTTTTCCCTCCCCCCATCACATATTGAATTGTTTTCAGCCAACGGGGTTTTGAGGTGTAGTCCTTTCACTCCCGTGTTCGTTTTGCGCTGACTATTTAGCGTCCGGTGCAAGTGTACAGCGCGCATATAAAAGTGATAATAGGTACCATTTCAGCTTACATTTGCCTCCGGGTTTTTATACTTGTCAAATTTTATACATATATACAATTGAATGGAAATGAACACATCTTAGCCTCTTCGTCTTGGGCAAGATTTGGAGCGCTATGGAGATGTGCACAATGTTGAGAATGCCGTTGCTTTGGGGGGAAAACGCGCATGACGAGTATTGGAATGAATTATTAAATGACCATTTACGCCGTTTTCCCAAAACACAACAGTATATATGCATAGTACAGTATTTACTCCGCGTCACCGATAATGTGGGTACATCCCAAACACTCTTTGGGGATACGCTGAGTCGTTTCCTCCTAAGTACCACACTGAGGCAAAAGCAACACGCGCATTTCTTTAAACGAATGGACTAATTTTCTTTTCTCTTCACACGAGAATTGTTGTTGGCTTTCAAAAGTACTGAAGATTTTATCTAGTTAATGCTTTTATTGCACCAGTACAAAAAAATCAGTGGATAAGAACTTGGTTTCAACTATAATAAATAATAAATTGAATAATAATAAATTGTGTATTCTGAGGCTGCTATTCTTGCAATGAGTCAACTCTTTAAAAAAAAAAAATAAGGCTAGCGTTTGATTTGATATCTAATGCATCAAATATGACGACTGTGTGAAGTAACGTGAAAAGAAAAACTGAATTATGTTTGATTATAATTAAGAGCATGGAATGAATGTGGAAGTAAGAAAGCACTGCATAAACGACTAACTACATTTTTGGTTTAATATACTACCCCAGCGGTGGTAGGGTATGTGGGATGACGTGAGACTTGACAGGCTGCTTAGTGATTGCTGTTGTGTGATACCATGACATCACTGCAGTGTTATTGGTTTTCTGTCTTGCAGCTGATCTCTTTGGAAATATGTCCTGACATTTCAGTCAGCAAGAAAAGTAATAGCTTATCTGTCGATCTAAACGTTTGATTTTTTTTCAAGACTGAATGATTTCACCGAGCAATATTAGCATGGGAGAATCTTGCACGGAACATTGAAAGTCCAGATTGTATTTTTTCATGGAAATTGGCGAGCTACCTAACCATCTTCTATGACTAACATTTTCCTTGAGCCACAATAAGATACTGGGTTCCATATGTTGTACACAGTTTGAACTTGAAAGGCGTACGCAAAATGATCTGATTATAACTCAAGATGCATCAGGATATCTCAAATTGTGAATTATTTATTTGTATTACGGTGGATGGTGAATTTCACTGGAGACTTGGGTCACCTACTACAACCCATCACATCCCAAAATAATGGAAATACATAACATATGCAAGTATACTGGAAGTTGCAGAGAACAAGAGCGGCAATGCATATATTTGAGGATGAATACCAATGTTATTGAAGAAAGAAAAATGGCTAAACAGTCTTCTGATCTATCAAGATCAAACAACTAACTGCATTGCAGTATAGCAGATTGCATTTATCTGACATCATGGGAAAAGCATACACACTTTAAATATATTGTTGCATTATCTAACTGCATTTGTATGTCTTTATATTTTATATTGTATTAATTGTAGATTGTAATATATATTATGAAAAATGCATTAATATTTTGTAGATCTGTTGTGGAAAGTGCAGTAGAAATAGATTTGGGATTGTCATAGCAAATGGGCATCCAAGTTAATCAAGTTAAAGTACATTGTATCAACCAGAAAGATTTAGCTTAACCAGTCAAAGGATGAGAAAATGTTGACATCACGCTCAGGTCGAATGTAGAGTTAAAATTACAACACAAAGATCAAATTTAATTGGAAATATCTACATACACTTAAAGCTGGGCAGCAAAAACTACGACATGCTATGAAATAAAAATAATGGACTGTTAGAAATGAATTCAAGTGAATATTAGCAATTTTGAGTTTTTAAGCCAGTGGAGAAAGCTTTGAAGGCCCTGACAGTTTTCCACTAGTTTATTCCGATTCAACCACCAAGTGAAAGGCTGCTGTTTAATTGACATTTTGTTTCTTTTGCAGAGAACTTGCTGGATGGACAGAGTGCCTCTTCTGATAAGATCATCTGCTAGTGTATCTCCACATGGCTTCTTTTCACTTTGTTAGAGAGGACGTGGGGTGAAAGGCCCAAAGCAAGGCTTACAGTTACCAGGCAAAATCATTTTGGCATGAACATGACGATTACGACTGCAATCTCAACTCGCGTGAAACCCTGCATCCTCTAAGTGGCATCAGGAGGAGTTGTTTCATGATCACAAACATTTTTTTCGTGTTTGAAGCACTGTTAAATTGCTTTGAAGAGCCATGGCAGAGAGGACCCTGAAACAGAGCAGACAATTTTGGCCCAAGCAGCCCAAGCAGTGTTAACATTTTTCCCCAAAGATAAAAGCACGACCATTTTCTGTTTGACAAAAATCAAATATTCCGCTTCGGTTGGACTATCCTACCATGAAAGCCGACATTATTTCGCTCTTCTCTCTCCCAGTTAGCACAATATTCTTCTTGTTGAAGCAAAGTATCCTTTAAATACATTAATCCATCTTCATAGATTAGTGTTCTCACAATGGTTTTACAAAAGCATCACAGTGCCCATTTGATTTGGGTCGGGCTGCTCATTTGCAGCTATGTAGAAGTTGGCACTTGTCTGGAGTTTACAGGTGCACAGGGACAGTGGGCTCGATTCCCAGTTTGGAATGCGTGCTGTGAAAGTGAAATGACTTTCAACATGAAAACAAAGAGCTCCCACGGGCTGCTGGTTTACTTTGACGACGAGGGATTTTGCGACTTTTTGGAACTCTTCATACTCAATGGAAGACTCAGCCTTAGTTTTTCCATCTTCTGTGCCGAGCCCGCCTCTTTGATATCTGATACGGTAGTCAACGACAGCCAGTGGCACGCTGTCACAATAAGGAGAAACTTTAAGAACACGACCCTGATGGTGGACAATGAGAGCAAGTGGGTGGAGGTCAAGTCCAAAAGACGGGATATGACCGTTTTCAGCCATTTGTTTATCGGTGGGATCCCGCCTGAGTTGCGATCGGTGGCATTGCGACTTACGTCTGCTGCTATAAGGGATCAACCGCCTTTCACTGGTTGGATAACGGACTTAAAGGTCAACAACACAGCATCTGCCATGGTGGACGGTGACGGTGTTGTAAAGGACCAGTGTGGCCCAGCTAACATGTGCTTAAATGGTGGAGTCTGCAGTTTAATCAACAACAAACCTACCTGCGACTGTTCTCACACTGGATTCCAAGGAACAGATTGCAGTGAAGGTAAGACATGTGCATGCATCCACTGTGACTGAAACATTGGTCCAATAAAAACAATGAGTGGTTAAAAAAAAATTGAAAATCTAACAACTTCAAATCCCTATGGCTTTAACATCCTGCAAAAAGTGAAAAAATCCTGTATTAAGTGATGTGCCAGCAATGGGATGTGTGCCATTGATCGGCTCTTGTTTGGAATGAGTGCCTCTCCTGCTAGGCCTCATTAGGAAACCATGCAGGTGCTCTTCATCCCCATAGGTCTTCTTCAATTCTTATCCTACTGGTCCGTCGGGATCATTTGACCTATGAAATTATCCCTCCAGTGGCTTGCCACAGACACCAAGACCATAAGTCAGTTCAAATGGCAGAATTAAACAGTCTTTATTCTCGACAAGCACAACAGTGCACCTACTGCATAAATGATCACAAAAAATGATGAGGTAACAAGGCCATAATGATATCAATCATGTTTCTACCATAAATCAAACAAGAATCCAAATGCAATATGATAGACCATTGTTTTGGCCCCTTCTAATTTTGACACTGTCGAATTGCAAAGTTTTTGAAGCGATTACTTCACTTCATATTTTACTTTTTATTCGGAATGGCCGAGTTATTTCATGCATTCAACCAATATGATGTTTATCAGTTGTGTATTATTCTATTTTGTGATCTAAATTTATATTATCAATGGGAAAATTTATCAATTTACATATCCAATCCAATAGAATGTTGTGCATTGTGCATGTCTATTAAACTATTATTATAATAGTTCCTAATTCACTCTGTACATTTCAGGGGTTTATATTAGACATACAGTAGTATGTCCTTATTAGCCATATCTAATGTTAGGATGTTAATTTTCTTACAGCCCCATTCACGCATGTAATATTTTGTTACACAATAAGCTCATTAGGTCAGGTTAGCTTGTCAGGCAAATGCAGCCCAAGTTCCTTTCACTGGATTGCTAATACTTACTGAGGCATATACGCTAATTAAAATGCCATCCGTGCATTTTGCCTGATTGTATTGCTGCTGGATTTACCTTAGTGCAGTTAAATTATAACCGAACAGACCTTGTGAACTGGCATGATAAATTCCTGGAGCTGTAGTTCAGTAATTAACTTTGGAACAAAGTGGAAACGAGTGTATTTGTTTAAAATGGCTACATATGTTACTATTATTACATATTTTACAGTTTAAATGGTTATGAAATAATGTTTTATTACATATATTCGAATCGGAAGGTTGCATATTAGTAGCCTTTCTGAGTGAAGGATATGCATATTCTACCTATACTTGTCGTGTTTTTCTCTGGATACTCTCGCATTCTCCCAAATCCCGGAAAAGATGCATAATAAGTAAGTGTGAATGTGAATGTGTGTGGATATTTGTCTCTTTTTACTCAGCAGGCAACCAGAACAGGATGTACCATAGTATGATAGGGTAGGCCCAAGCGCACCCACGATTCTCATGAGGATAACCGTTGCAGATAATGACGATACCTTATTTCTGGGAGTTTTTCCCCCCTAAATAGTGATTTGGGACACAAGGTTGCCTTTGCGCACACCGTCAAGTCAATCATAGCTTTTTTTGGGACTCGAAAATCTTTACTTAAAGATGTTCAATCTTTAATTTTAGTGTGTTTACATCCAGATTACGTGAACTTTGTAGTAATTATAGCACTTTGTGTATACTATTTCAGTGGGCATAGGTAATGAAACAAAAAAACTTTTATCTTTAGGCTGATTGATCACTAATATAATTTTTCCTAGGTTTGAGTGTGAGTGTGAATGGTTTGCCTTGTACCCTGTGATTAGCTAGCCACCAATTCAGGTTAGTCCCCTGCCTATTCCCCAAAGTTGGCTGTTACAGACCCCCGCAACACTTGTGAGGATAAGTGAAATGAAAAAAAAAAGGAATTAATTGGTGATTTTACTAATCCTTAGTCAATTCCAGTCTAAAATATGTCACACTTTTGCATTGCCAAGCACTGAACTTATCTCTTATGAGGCAGTCTAGGCCTCTACTGTAATTGTCATCACTGCTGGTACAATTTTAATTCGCTAGCTTTTAATTAAAAGTCCTTGTAGCATGTATGTTTATATCATTATACGGAAATATTCCAACCGCTGCAAAGAAATGCAATAAATAAATTCATAGATCTCATTTGTGAGTCAAAGCTGTTGTTCTCCACAATATATTAAACAGTAGAGAATTACATTTATGTCAATCAGAAATATTATACAGAAAATTCTCACAACAGTATACTTTGTTTTGATAGATCCAAATAGGCCAGCAGAGTAAACAAAAGTCGGCCTCCATCCATATTTCATCTTACCTAATGCAAGTGCACATATTCAACCTTAAAATACATGAAAATGTAGACATTACCTGTCCATTAAATTATTTCAAAGCTGCTCTATTACTTTGATCAGATGAAAGGATTATTGGCTTTCCTACAACAACTGTCATCTCTCCCCGCTCAATCACAAGCATTCACGTTGCATGACTACGCCTGCACAAATCCCTTTGATCGGTTAGAACAATTATTTAAATGCATTGTTTTATAGCGATCACTTAGTCCAATAGAATATGTGCTCCCATTTCTCATTAGCGAAATAACATAGATGCATTGCCATATTTTCATCCTTGGAAAATGAAATGTTCTTTCTATTGTTGCACATTAGCTAAACATAAATCAGTACATACTGGTTAAAAAATATATATAAATATATAATGAGAGCTCAAATAAAAATGAGGTTTATTTTTATTTGGTCTGATTGATAGGCAGTGTTTGACTTATGTTCGAACCAGTGGAGGCTGCCTTGAACAGCATACATGTGTGCAGTGACCTAGTCATATTTCACAGCCTCAACCAACCTTTACTTCCAATAAAGGAAATGCCATCAATCAACTTGTGCACTGAGACTGGAGTAGGAGCTATATATTTTTACAATAGTCACTCAGTTTACTTCCTTGCCTCACGAGCTCAACTCTCTGTGGTTATTATTGCAGTGACTACGTTGTGCTGATTTTATGTTATTACATGATTTTGAAATGACGAATCAGGGTAATAGTCCTCGGACGTTTCGTCAAAAGACCAAACGTCGGTTCGACCAAACGTCTTTCGACCAAACGTCTGGTCACGAGGGTTAATGGAGTACCAACGTTTCTTCCTGTTCTATAAGTTGAGTCTCATACTGGCTGGTTGAGTGATTGATGATGACCATACAATATTTCAACATTTTAGATGCACGAGAAGTATGGTGTCAGTGAAATCAAGTTCTTAACAATGAGCAATCCATAATTATCTACATTGTGCAATAGGAAATAAAATGCTTTAATTGTGATAAATGTTTAAGCTATGGTGCACAGCCCTAATGTGCACAAATTTTTTACACAGAAGATCTAATATCCTGTCGAGACCCTAGTACCATACTAAATTGCATCGCTTGGTGGAAATGTACCTTTTAGTCGGAATCTAAGCAAGTGTTAGAACTGCTACCAAACTGGTGGAATGACTTCAGCATAATAGAGGTCATCTCTATACTAAGTTGGTTACTATGGTGCATCATGCAATCCTTCATACTCAACTTAACAAATGGAAAAGGCAGCATTTTACGGAAAGTTGTGTTTTTCATTTGAATAAGTGCTACCTATAAGGTGTGTTGATCACTCACTGCATTAACACAATCCATGTCTGGGAAGTGTCATTTTCTAGAAACCTTTGTGTGCCCCTACTCAGACAAAAGCAGATTAATATTACATTGCTGTCTGTGAGTCTAAAGACAGATATTGGGATCAAAAGATTAGAGGTATATCCTACAGGATCTCTGCCTGGTTTAAATACTACTGCTGGTGACTATCAAAAGATTTTTTTTTACAATAGTAAGACAATCTTTCCCTTACTGGACGTCTTCTTCAATAGAGGAAGCCCACAAATACCTCACTACTACAATTAAATTTATTGCTTTCTTACAGAGTAATTGTCAGAAGTTGATATGTTCGTGAAATATGGGGTTTTCCCATTTCTAGAAAATGTTGCCTTCGAGTCTATCTTGAATTGTAATGTCGATTTATTTTATTTTTTTTTTTTAAATATTTTTTTTTGTATTTGTGTCATTGTCTTTAAATTGTAGAACAATATGCAGTATCTTAACGGCAAAAGTGTTGGTATCCAAAAACATGCATGATAGGCTAAATTGGACACTCTAAATTGCCCCGAGGTATGAATGTCTGAATCGGCTGGCCACCAATTCAGGGTATCCCCCACCTCTGGCCCCCTCTGATAGGTTCAGCATCCCCCGTGACCCATGTGAGGATAAAGTGGTTCAAAAACTGAATGAAAAAAAGTTTTAGTATTTCTTCATTCCCCAATTGGCCTGTACAATTACCATTTATGCATCAAAGATGAAAAGTGTCTTTGCCTGTAACACTAACCTAGATAAAGTAATCCTGGGATTAAGGTAATAAGAGCTAGAGTACAATAGTATTTTATTAATTTTTATGCTGTTGGATCATTTCAAATCATAAGATGTGAAGCAAGGCAAGGTCCTTCAACACGTGATCCATGCTGTAAATGCCCACCCCCTTTGGTCTTCCTCTCTGAAAGATCATCCTTGGGCTATTGTTAGTATGCCATCGGCTCAGAATTTATAGCTGTATCTATATATTAATGTATAATGGGTTCTATGTTTTTGCTGGTTTCGATTCTTACAGCCAAAATATGCTAATGACATGTCAAATTGTATTTATTTTTTGCTGGTTTCAATTCTTACAGCATACAATATGCTAATGACATGTCACATTTTATTTTTTTAATCATTCAAACAATAATTTTTATCCCATCTGATTTGATCTAATGTGCAAACTCTATCAGAGCTACATATAATTTTCTATCGTACCCGTGTTTAAAGCTATATAATTAAATTATTGCATTTGAAATTGCAGGCATAATGTTGTTTAGATATTAATCGGTGCAGCTTATTGTCAACCTATAGTCCACAAATGATATTAAATGAAAATAGATAGGCATGTGGCAGTTGATATAAATGGTACTGTTAACTCAAACAGAAGTATATTACATTTAGCTAGTGACATTACCATTCCTTATTTTCTCGTGTATATTTAAAACCTAATGTGTCATTTCATTCATTCTAAATTATCATAATTTTGTACCCGACAAAGTTTATGGAAATAGAATGCCATAACACAAGAGCAGTTATCATTGTAGCGGTTGGGCTTTTTAACAAATTGCATTTTGCGTGCAGAAAAACCTCTTTCCACTTTGCCATGATTTGCCTCACTTCTCCATCAACTACTCAATTGAAGCAAACATGCAACATTTGCTTCAATTTTATCTCTGGCATTGTTAACTGAGTTTCACTTTAGTGAAAATATTTTAAGACAACTCATGATTAAGTGTTTCAATCTAACTTTTGTCCAAGCTGACCTAGTACTTAAAAAAAATAGAATTCCTGCTATCTGTTTTTGAGGCTATTTAAAAATCCTCTTGTTTGGGTAGGTGGATATCCTAATATTTAACATGACTCAATGGACTGGTGGGCTTTATAATAATACCTTACCATATTGCACTAGCAATTTTACAATGACAATATATTTCAAAATATTGTCCTGTACTTTTACAAATTATTACAATTAATATACCATAGTTGCTATAACATGAGGGAAACTAGCAAGGCATAGGCTGAAAAGATCAAATATAAATGCACAGCAAAATAACAAAATATAATTTTTGACCACACTTAATTACAACAGTTCTAATTCCCATTTCCTTGCCTTAACAAAGACTATAGCAGTACATTAAACCAGTTTTTGCTATTTTCCAGGTGTGGACATTAAGTCTTCATGGTGCAGTTCAGTTGTCACACAGGCACATTTGAAAGCACAGTGTCATTATCTCTTTAGGAAAATGATATTGTGATTGGGGTTTTATTGCGGCTTCCTAAGCTTTGCATACCCAAAAAGAGAAAAACTCTTAAATCCTGAAAAAATGATACACATATTCCCCTCTACACACATCTTCGATTTGCAGAAAATCATCAAGCGTGGAAGCCGTTAAATCTCCAACAGGGGAGCAACAAAACAGTCTATCATATTTACCAGCCGTAGACGTATTATACATCGCATTTTTGATTTTTACATTTGTTTTCATAATCAAAAGCAATGGTGCAGAACCAGCAAACGATTTACATAATTTTTAAATTTACGCAATTTGTTTTCGTGACTACACACCAGATGTTTCATTCAGCTAAGCGACACCTTGACTTTTTAATGTATTTATTGTGTCCCATTATAAGGGGAACGATCTGCACCAAAAATGCAGATTGTTTGTGATAGGCAGCAGAGTGCGTTATTGTGTAGTGTTACGACACAATAGCACTAGGATCACTTTGACAAGGGGATTAAATGGATTTATGTCTCTGGATTAGAATGTAACCAGCTGGGTACATTTGTAAAAGAAAATGTTTGGCGTTCGCGTGCGTGGAAGTGTACGAGAGAGAGAGAGAGAAAGAGAGAATTTGTGTCTTGTTTTAATGGCTTCTGTCAGGTGATACAGCTGTTCGGTTAAAGCTTCTTTTTTTAGACTGACATTGTGTGGCATTGCAATATGGGAATTTAGATTTTCATTCATTTGATTTCAAGTTGTTTGCTCCTATATTCTAAAAGTCGACAAGAATGAAGTCAGTGTGAAAAATAAGATTGAGATAAAAATTCAAATTTAAATGATGAAGTAATTTTGTTTTATGAGGATTACCTTAATATGTTAATATTAAAGAAAACAATCCCACTTTACAATTTAAGGTTTTGAAATTTTACCATGTAATAGTAGGAGGAAAATAGGCACATAAATACAATGCTTTATTCACAAATTCAAAAATTTTATGAAAGATCTGAAATGCAAAATCTAAAAAATTCAAACAACCTCTGGTAGCATGCTGTATTTTGTTACATATTTAAATGTATATGCTCATTAATATGTATTGTCCCTTATATCAAATAAATAAAACTCAAACTCAATGAAAGCTTTTAAAGAAAGCAATTCCACTTTACAATTCAAGGTTGTAATAGTAGGAGGAAAAAAGGCACATAAATACAGTGCTTTATTCACGAATCCAGAAATTTTATGAAATATGAAATGCAAAATCTGAAAAAATCTAACATCTGGTAGCATGCTGTATTTTGTTACATATTTAAATGTATAGGCTCATTAATATGTATTCTCCCTTATATTAAATAAATAAAACTCAAATTCAATGAAAGCTTTTACATGTAAAATGCGTCTCTTTACAAAAAAAAATCCAAGTTACAAAACCCCTTCTGGAGCCAATGAAGGTCATAAGTAGAGGTACCACTGTATATGATTTAACAAACGTCAAAATGGTCATCAAGATATCAGTTAAATATACCTGTAAAAATAATTTCATTGTTAAAGTAGTAAATCATCAATTTCAATGTTATGCATCTATGCAAATATCATTGTCATGCTTTGCTTGGATGCTTTTTCAGCAAATCAATTCATCCTCAAGCTTTGTGAACAAAAGTATTAAAATGACAAATAACTGAACATGAAGCATTCTTGCGGTACATTCTGTATGTTATTTTTTCCCACAAAAAGTGGAATGTACTGTATTTTCTTTTAACGTAGCATCGACAAACGTGAACAGTTGACTCCTACATGTTTCACACTTTGTTCCCGAAACTTTCTTTAAAATGTTTTGTGCATGGTATCTGAGGGGGAACCAGTGATCAGGGTAAGTGTTTAGTTCAAACCACCATGTTGAATTTGGGCACAAAGCATTTTTGAGAGGTAGGAATTTTTGTTTTAATGCGCCATACAATGACGGAATTAACAACTTGCATTTGTATAATATTTAAGACAAGAATCAACCAAAGAAAACACTTAATGACCGACTGTTTAAAAAAAAAATGTATAGGCAGTTTTGGTGCCTTAAACATCTGATTTTGCATGTATCCCTGCTCCATTTTTTTAAAATAAAGCACGAATAGAATATATTATTTCAATAAAGTCCTTTATATTTTGACACATGACCCCACTGTTACGTGTGAACATCCCTCATCCCCCAAAATAAAAGTTAAGAATTTTCACTTGCAAACAGCGTGCATTATTTTCCAATATCAATTCACTGCAGAACAGAGCTTGCCACTCCCTGCTCTGTCACTGTGGAGTAATCTAACAGAAATATAGTATTGTATTAGTATGCATTTCATTAAGGTAATATCCTTGTGGTTTTTTTTAATCAGAAAAAATCTAGTGCTGTAAGTTTAATAGTCATTCATGCTTAAATTACTTAATTAAACTGTCCTACATAACACGAGTAATTTTCAAGATGTGTTTTATAACCCTCAAGCATTATGCCTCATTGCCTTTTTTTTTTTTTTTTAAATAAAATCATTTAACATTCGTTGCTGGATGTCTTGCACAAGAAAATGTCAAATTTGTATGTCAGATAAGCTAATAAGAGTGATTCACACTAGTATTAAATCCTACTCTTTATTGCATCGTATGTCTAAAAGAAGGAAATAAACAACAGAAGAAAAACGAACAAATTTTGGGGTTATATTCGGTCACTTGCATGTGATATTTCAATGCCTTGCATGCTTACATGCAATGGCCAATCCTCTTATGCATGCTGCTTAATGGATGTCTTCCTTTCTTTCTCTTTGACTGTCTGTGCTTCCAGAAGATAAATATAAGGAAGGTGGGTATAATCCCATATTTTAGCTTTCGGTATTGTGAGTGTGCAAACTTTAATTCTTGTAGCTGATGGACCCTTTAATACAGCACCATACATATTAGCCAATGTTCGAATTAAGGCAATAGTCATGTTGGTATTATCACTCTGGTAACAGAGGTTTCTTTTCATTTTTTTCATCAGCAAATGGATTGAACTCCTAAACTGTAATATAATATAAGCCACACGTAGTGCTTTTTTTTTTTTTAAAAAGATCGGTTCAACCTATGGCTGTGGATTTCAAATATGCAATTCATGTAGTCTAGGGCATTAGGTTTAACTTGAGTCAGGTAAATATATTCCTTTAACATATACACAACTGTCTAAAGCCCCAACATTCAACTATGTATGCAGTAAATGCTACTCCTCTTAGACATTGAAGAAAACAATTTTAAATGGTTACCATATTATTTATTTCACAACTGTATTATATATGATAATTCATTCATTCATCTTTGGTACCGCATATCCTTACAATGGTCGCAAAGGGTGGTGGAGCCTATCCCAGCCAACTATGGGCACCAGGTGGGGGATACCCTGAATTGGTGGCCAGCCAATCATAGATATATAATATAATATTAATGATTATTACAGTTTTGCTTATTAGACTTGGATCTTGGTTGATCAATGTATTTTAGATTGTATTTTGGAAGGGCGTGGTGACTTTCACAAAATTTATTGTATATTATTTCAAACAAACATCATTTATGGGTTAGTGCTGTTTATTATTGCTATACAGTGTAAGTTGTTTAACATTATAATTGATTTAATTGTAAATAACAGTCTTCTAATGGGAAAAATTAGGTGCTCATTTGCAAGCAATTCATTCTCATTGGAAGAATATCTATTTTAGTGACATCTTTTGCTATTATTGTAAATTTTATTTGAAATAATAAAATATTACTGTTGTGTTATCAGTCTGAAGAGACTTGTTCTATACCTTATTTTCTTTATAGCAGGAACATACAATTTTATAGGAGTCTGTATGATACAGTGCAAGGATGACTTGGTTAAAGTGCATGTTACATTTACATGGCAAGTTATAGGAGAGACTTCTTGACTCCAGATAAAAATCTGTGCATTTTAAACCTCCAATACGATGAAAGATGAATGAAGGTGTCTGAATGAGTAAGTAGCCGATGGCGCATTCCGACTGTGAATGCTCATCAGGCTTGACCCTGTGTGTGCACTTCTTTCCGTCCCACTCTTCCTTATCCCACCCCTTTCAGTAACACAGACATCTACTGTGAAAATAGATGCCTTTGTGTCTGTTTTTTTGTTTTGTTTTGTTTTAATTTTACTCAACTTCCCATGATCCCTTGTTCTCTGCTGACTGTGCTCTTGTTTTCCTCTTTAAGGTTTGGCACACCTGATGATGGGCGACCAAGGTATGAGCTCTTGTTTGTTTGTTTTTATCCTGCCTTTCCTCCATTGTCCCTAACACTGTCATTGTGACCTGAATTGTGTGTGTTTGACCCCAGCCTTAAAATTTGACACTTCTAATGTAGCTTTTCATTAGAATGACCTCGTCGATGTTAATTATCAAGAGTATACGAACCATCTTATGATCTGAATTGCCTGCCCTCTCTCGTCAGGTCATTCCTTCCCATTATGTTCTTAGTGTGTAAATTGTAAATGATTCACTATGTTAGTAGAACAGCTTTTTCGAGATGGAATGCATGCTTTGGAACCACTGCAATGTAGTAGTTCCTGTCATTTTAGCTTCTGTTTATCCTTCTTCCATAATTCAACCAAACATAATTGTTTCCATTTCTGTTTACACCCACAACAACATCCTTTTTTCATTTCCTTAACCAACATTACTCTTATTGGCGTCTCCTCCTCTCCTTTTGTACTTCTTTTTTTGTGACTGGAACTTGCTTTCACTATGGACCATCTCATCAAAACTCATAGGTAAAACTAAAGGTATTTTCCCATTCTGAGTTCTAAATTCATTGCCCGATGATATTTAAACATTGTACCATATAAAATAGTTGAGGTCAGTGGCACTTTTAAATACTAGCCGTCTTCAAGGTAGGTGCAGCTTTTGCTTCACAGATATTTTCTGCCACTTGCTTGCTGCATGAGAAGACAAAAAAGACACAGGCAAAAGGGCATTTCATTTTTTTTGTCCATGGTCTACAAATGGGTTTTTGGGGAGTGATCATAGTTTTGTGGGCCTTCCATCCTGGCTGTGATCCTCACCTCTTCTCCCTGTGGGGTAAGTGGACGTCTGATCTTTGCCGTGTGACTCTCCTCCTCAGGGCAGAGTGGGGAAACTTGGCTCCTAAGGTCTCTACTCAGCATTCAAGGTAAAGCCTTCCTTTTTTGTGTTAAACAACAAAGCTCAATCTAGCAAGTTGTGGTCTAAATATTGAACATTACACATAATCAACTCCCAAGATAAACAGTTTTCGGTTATAACATTTGTTCCGTTTCCCTCTCGCTTGCAATATACACTACATTTTGTAATAGTTTAAGTTCTGTATTGTTAAATATATTTCAGGTGTGCAAAGGTAAGCTTGTAGTTCCTATTGAATTTAATCACATCATTGTTATTGTCATCTATTCTGCTAGAATTCATTGCTTACAGCAATTATGGCAATGTCTTAACTTGATCAAAAAAACAAAACCACACACACGACTTTGATTGCTTGCATTTTGCATGAATAGCAATTGTAGAAATTGTCATTTTCTGTGTTGCAAGGTAAGTGCCTTTCATATACTTGGTCTGGTTGTGGCTCTGCACATCAAAGAACATTTCTCACGGGAGTTGCTCATTATTTTAGAGTGAATGTTTATACAGATGGACAATAATGCTGCTTTAATTGAAATCAGAATTTGAACACAACAGTACAACGTAACCTCCAAAGTCAGACATGAGCCATTATGGCGTCCTAGTAGTTCTCTAATTTGCTATTTAAAATATTGTGACATGAAAGCAAACAACTCAAGTTGTTGGCACGTAAAAACATTTTATTTTTGTTGTACAGGGAATGAGAAATTTTAAAAATGATTAGTATAATCTCAAATCACCACTTAATACCATAAGCATATGACCCCTCCTTAATTTAAACAATATCTGCAATAAAATGCTAGGCTGCTTATGTACCTCAGTCATGTTGTTTAATCAAAGTTACCATTAATATAAATTGTTAAACACTATGCTCCTTTTCAATGTAAGAATAACATTTTATTCCTTAAAATTGTGGACTTTATTGTAATTTAAAGGTCATATTACTACTAAAAGAACACTGTAAAATTAGCCATAGTTCTAAAAATATTCCATATAGTATATAGATATTTCCATTAAAGACAGAGCTGAGTCTAGTGAGTTTCAATTATAAATTACACAAACTACTTGTACTTATGAATGGAGTCTGAATCCAACATGATGAGTAACAGTGAAAGGAGTTGTTTTGTATAAAATATTCATTCTGAACTGCTTTTGAACCCAATTGTTTGACTCTTTGCATTTTAGTTTTACGATTGATCACTTGATGATAGATTGTGCCCATCATTTTACCGATTAGGTGCAATAAACTGTGGAATGGGGACAATAATGGGCATAGTATATATTGATTGCCCCAAAATCCCAGTTTGAACTTAATCTAGTGTGGATATTTGGCATTTATGTGTCTACTGAACGTATTTATGAGCCAAACAAAACAGCTTCGGTACTGACAGACAGGAAACCGCATTATGGAGACAGTGCTGATGAGGTACAAACTTGACATACGCAGCACTTAGCCTCTAACACAGGGTTCTGTTAGTTGCCCCCCTGTGGTGCAAATCTACGCAGTCCATTTATTGAAACAGAGTATATCCTTATTTGACTATAAAAAGAGGAAGGTGTAAATATGGAAAGAATTACGATGGTCAAAATAAGCTGCACAATACAAGTAAATACAGTATGCAATATAAATGGTATGTTTGTTCTGCCATGGTCTATCGACCACTAAATGGGTTTACCTATTGTTTGAGTTTGTTCCCTTGAGGGAATGCTAAGTTTATTTATATGTTGAATTTACCTAGTACAGTTCCCAATACCCCTGCTCATCAAAACTTGAATAGAAATATGAAACATTTTGTTCTTGTAGACAAATTTCCCTCTTCAATTCCAGTCATCACTGTAGGCCTATTCATGAGCTTGCAGGTAGGCTCTTATTCTAAATTGGTTTTACTTTTTAAGCAAATTAACCCCCCTATGGTGTGCACTGAAGTAGGATAACAAATTGTTCTCTTAATATGTTTACACATGGCAAATTAAGTGGATCTTTGATGCATAAAACCCTGTTGCTATTTAAAGGGTGGACTCGGTCTTGTCATTCAATATCTAGCAACTAGCCAAAATCTGTTGGTCTATATGGAGGATTTCATCTTGCAGTTTAGTGTTTTAGATTGTCATGAATGGGTAAGCAAATGGCTATGAAATTTTTTAGTTTGTCAACGGGTTTTGGAGATGACATATGTTAAAATTGTTTTAGGAGTTAAGTCAGACCAGGACATGTAGTTCATAGGCTCACAATGCAGCAACATATTACAAACACAACACATGGACATAAGCTTAAATCATTTAGCAATCAATTGCTCACATTTCTGAGTTTGTTTTGTTGCGTACAGTACGTTGACATATACTGTTTGATTTATCGTTGAGAGAGTAGCAGAACATTGAAACAGAAATGCCCCATGTAAATGTTTATTTTTTATTTTTATGTTTTATTTGATTTTAGTATTTTATTTTACTTGCATATAACAATTGTAGGTGGCCCGGTGGAGAGTGATTAGCATGTCCGCGTCATAATTCTGAGTTTGAGGGTTCAATCCTAAGTGGCTTCTGTGGAGTTTGCATGTTCTCCCCTGGCTTTCCCCGGGTTTTCTGCGAGTACACCGGTTTCCTTCCACATCTAAAAAACATGCCCATTAGGCTGGTTGGATACTCTAAATTATACCTAGGTATGAGTTTAAGCGTAAATGGTTGTCTGTGTGCCCAGCAATTGGCTGGTAACCGATTCAGGTTGTCCCCCGCCTGTTGACCATAGTTGGCTGTAATAGGCTCCAGTATCTCGCGTGGTCCTTATGAGGATAAGCAGGATGGAAAATGAATGAATAACAATTGATTTCTAGAGCATTATGTTTCCCTGTGGTTTATTTAATCACATAAAAACACCAGTGAGATTTTTTTTCATCCTGTTGTAATACTTTCAATGAAATGTAGTATTTGGGCCACACAAAAAGAAATTCAACAACATGTCTAAGTATAACTTTTGTAGTTGTGTCAGCTATCACTTTGTGACAGGTATCAGGACAAATTGACGCAACAACAGCTGTAGTCTTTGTGGCTTCACATGAAACTAGGAAGATTGACAGCAAAATCCTTTATGATCTATTCACTATTTCCAAGGATCACAATTGCTTTGTTTTCATTGTTCCTGCACATATACACATTTGCTTTTTAATTAAATAAGATTTAAAGCTTTCACCACCTAGCGCACAAATGACAACAACAAAAAGACAGATAAACATTCAATAAATAAGAAATAAATAAATAAGTAGTCCAAGTGAGATCAGCAGAGTGGAGAGGCCTCGTTCTATCTGAAGTTCCATGGTTTTGGAGACATTCAGTGCCAAGTTGTTGAGAGCGCAACACTCGCTGAGTCTATGGATTCGACAACAAACAAGCACATAGATAATCAATATGTAGTAATGATAAATAAATAATAAATAAATAGTAATAGATATTGTCTTGAAAGGTTGGCACCAAAAAGAAACAAGATTTTATTTCCTCCATATTTAGTTTTTCAAACCCCACCCCCACCTTCCTTTTCCCCCATGGGCTCTTCTTATGCATCGTATCAAATGAAACAGCAGATTCAGGATGACTCATGTTTCAATTGTTTCAAGACTATGTACAAAAAGAAACGAACTGGTAGGAAAAACTATGACACATACGTAGCTATATTCCTGAGAAACGAGACGATGTAAAACACAGATGGCACAGTGGTTCATTAATCCTTAGCTTTTCTATTTCATTGTTGTGCAGTGAAGAATTTATAATCAAAGCAACATGGCTTTACATATATTAGGTAAGAAAACGCTTTCAGTTTCACAAACTTTTTTTCTCAAATTGGTATTCACAGTCAGCACAAACTAAAAACAGTTTATATGAAAAAGACAATTAGTTATGCTTAAGAAGAAATTAAGTATTGTAGTCCACATGTTTCATTGAATTTGGATCAAAATGAAGCAAAAAAAAATACAAAATACTAACTTAAGTTCCAATACAACACACCTTGTTCAGGCTAGTCATTTTGGAATTATTAGAAATAACTACATTCATATGAAATTATAGGAAAACTATTCTGTAGCCATATTTCTCAATATTTTCATTTTCCATGGAGCATGCTTTGATAGTTCACTTATTTGTGCCAATATTGTAATCAGAAATATAATTCAATAGCACTATGTACAAGTAAATGTCACATTTCATCACAAGAGCCTAATTTGTATGCATGCTGTATTTAGTAATACTTAAGATAAATAGATGAAATGCATAGTAACTCTTGCACCCTAAAGAAAGAGCGAAAGAAACTGACAATAAAAAGGAAGTGGTATCAATGTCTACAAGGCTCATCTGGCTCACAAACAGAGTGAAAGATCTACAGTACGTGAGATCAATACTTTTGGTCGATGCCGCGCTGAGACTATGGTGATGAAAAACTGTATTTCCTGGTCTGCCAATAGAAGGAAGATGAATTTTAGGAAGGTCATTTTCTCTTCCTCTAAGTCCCCTTTCACCACTCAATTTGCAAAATTTGCTGTGTGCATTAGTTTTAGTTACATTTTGGCCATTTAGCACTCGAAAGAGTGAAATGCTGCCACGACTATGAATATTTATTGTAATGGCAGTGCAATTTAATGCATGCTGTCTCTATATCCAAAATACATGTTTATACTGCTGTTTTCTTGGTTGAGTTATAGAAATTGGCTTGCTTAGAAGAGCCATCTACTTTAATAGCACATTCGTCTTCTTCTATTATAGGTCTGTCATGTCTTAACCAGTTGATATGTTGAATACATATGCAAATAACGATAATACATTAAGATATTGAGCGACATGGTATAGTTATGTAATTCTAAGGACATTTGGGAATTATTATTGGTTTGGATTATTATTATTTTTATCTTTGCATTTTCACTTGGATTGTAATTATTATAATTATTATTTTTTCCCTCCTGGAACCCTAGTAGTTTCCTCCCACATTTCATAATTGTCCTTGGAATTGTGTCATTAACTCGGTATTTATTTCACAATTTGAAAGAATATAGGTTATAGGTTGTGTCATCTAGATGGCAATAATGTTTATTAACTCTTTGACTGCCTTTTATGATCCCCTCAATGGCACTTATTCATAATCATTGATAGTGAATGATTTAATTATATATTAATCTCTTCAATGATTTTGTGACTAATGGTTGGATTTTCTATGGATTAATCGGGCCACTAATTTTGCAATCTGTCTCTGAAATCTAGCATCGCCAGTCCAAAGAGATCGGTCATTAGCACTGAAAGATGATCGTTGGCAGTGAACAAATAAATGATAGATTATGCTGTTGAATAGTTTTTGACTAATGGATGAATATGATGTATTAATCTCTCCATTAATTTTGCGATTCATCTACTTTTGCAATTAATTGAATTCTAATGTTCCCAGGATTGGCCATCTTTATCACTGAGCTTTGGCAATCAGTTAACAACAGTACCTAGTTGGAACTTAAACATTTTGATAAAGTGTATACATATCTTTACATCTTTAATTGGTGATTGAGATGAAACCCTAGGATGCAATTAGGAGAGAATGAATTTTTGCTTTCTTCGCATGCGTATTTCTCAGCACCTACTCATTATGCCATACATGTGTAATCTGTTCCTGTGAATGATATAACCCTGAGGCATGCCATGGGCTTCGACATACAAAAAAATAAAGTCACATTGCTTTATTCCAAGCTGTTTAGCACCATCATCTAGATCTCAAGTGTAAAAAGGCAAGGGCCGCTGGCCATATTCAGACCTCCATAGGATTCCAACGCCAAGTCTGTAAACTCGGTGCAGCTCAGCTTCTGGCTCGCCATATGCAATATACGGTCCTTAAAAACTGGCAGGCTCATCAGATGGAGCTGAGTAAAGACCAAATGCCATTTTTAATATTTACATATTTTTACTTTGGTCTTCGAACTGTGATTGTTGACTTGTCTCTAACCAAATATTCAAAGCTAATATTGTTGCACTTTACGTACAAAATGCTGTTCATGTTTAAAGTTAAATGGTGTCTAATTTGATTCTGTTTACATAAAATTTTACTCTAACTGTTAATTTATAAATACATAATTTCAATGTGAACCGAACTGTGAATTTAAGACAAAGTACCTATTGGAACGTGATTTTTAAGCATATCCTTTCATGACTCAATGATTGCAATATACTCTACATTGGACAATGTTTCACCATTGCAATGACGGCAGCAATTAGGCTACCAATTACAACATGTTAGAAAACATTGAATTCTAGATTTTTTAAAATTAATCACTGCCAGTCTATTAAGAGATTGTTTATCATCATGAATGGCTTGCCAACATCAACTTGTGACATGCCATATCTGCCTGTGTGGGAGTAGATCTAATGTTTAAATATTATTTACATCAATTATTTTAATTTCCTTGCTAATTGATTACATATCTGTAATGTTTTTGGGATTGAAATCCGGGCATACTGGAGTATGTATAAAGAGAAGCTGAAAATAACTGCAAAAGTCAATGTGGTAACCGTTAATTATAGGTGTATAAGGAATATAGATCAAGTAGAATATGTGACCAGGCAAAGCTGAAAGTGGCTTCGTTTTCAATGATGCATTGTGAGGTAGTAGCAGGGCTCCCTGTGGAAATTGAATAGTCCATTTCGAATCGAGTGTGCCCTGGAAAATCCATGGGGGTCAGTGGCAATTTGTCTCGGGAGGTGTGCACCAAGAGTCATTATTCTCAAAACCAGCGCGTCCTAAGGGACATAACCACTATTTAGAAAGGAGACCTTGTGTCACCATTTTATATATTAAAAAAAAGAAGGTTAACATGCGTTTCTGCCTGCCTTGATTTTACTTTGCAAATAGGAAAATGACTTTAACTATTATTTATTTCTCATATGATAGATACAGTACTGTAATAACAAGACTCTTCTTTACATTTTTATTACAAGCACGATCTAGTCGTTATGTTATGAGACGCTCGGAATTTGTTGATAATTATTTGACTCCCATTTGCTGGGGTTTCAAATGTCCCAACTCATTACCTTCAGAGCATATAGACCTGTGTTTTGAATGTTCTGTATGCTTGTCCTTTGTCAGTTGTGCAAGAATGCAAGAATGTTGCCTGGCACATTTTGCAATTTCACAGTCTGAATAGCGATGTCCTATTTGACTTGAGTGCACTGAGGTCTCGCTCGAGACTCGAGGTCTCTGTAGAAGCACCATTTGCCTGCCTATTTTCGGTGCCGTTGAAAGAATGTTTTTCACTCAGACTGCAAGAAATTCATCTGCCTGTGTTATTCATCTTGCCTCCCTTCTCATTTCCTGCATCTCCCCTCCCTTCCGCTCTTATTCCTGGATTCACATCACCTGTGCACTGCCCCCACATTCTTTGAGACTGAGCCAGAGAAAGACAGTGCGAGATTACATGACCCCACTTGGTCCACTGCTGTGGTATCAATGTGTTTTTCCGAGCAGTCTTGTTTCACATTCTGGAGGAGATCCACTTTGTTGCAACAAAACATGGAAAATGGCAGTGAAGCTGCTATTTTGCATTTTTTGGGGGGGTGAAAGGAAAGTCCAGCTCCTTCAATTTTGATGTAAGTCTACTGCACTGTCAGGTTTACCTGTAAAGGTTGTTGGAGTGTGAAAGCTAAATAAAAAAAAACAGTACATTTAAGGAATAATATATAAAATGGTGAACCTTTTTAAAAATGACAGTAGACCTTTTTTTGAGGCAGTTCTAATCCTACATGCACAAAGGGTTCTTACTGTTCCAAATGGCAATGTATCCAAAAAATTGATGATAAGCAATGAGATATTTTCCTTGTACCAAAAAATTCCATTAGTTTTAGTAGTCTACAAATTTCTATGGACTTCATTGAACTAAAAAATCCAGTTTATTTTGAAAAATAAAAATGTGAGAAAATGCCAAGTTGAAATCTGATGGCACCTGAGTACATTCAAAAATAGCTACCTGCTCATCAAAGAAATTACAACTTCTGTTCTGTAAAAATCATGTATTTACTTTTTCACTTTGGTTTGTTCATACCTTTAGGTTTTAGAAACATCATCATTGTGCATCATAGGCTTAGTCAGTATTTGCGAAGAGAGACTTGCCGGGGATTTACGCTTTATTACTGTTTGCTAGTGCACACGCAATCCAGATGTTTTAATCAAGTCATATTTTAGATGTGTGAGAACTTAAGCTTGTATTTGTGAAACTAAGAACATGATTCATATCCAGTGCTTGGTAATACTGCTACGTCCTGTGGGGCTCTAACATTGTAAACTGTAAATATATTTCTTTCAACCAGTACTGCTGAGGCCATAATTCGTTGTTACCTGTGCTCTGGCGCAGGTCGCTAGAGAGCTGTCAAAACATTCATGTTACTGTCAACATGCGAGCACTGTGAGGCTTCCAGGATTTTAAGTAGCCTGGTGGAGCAAAACAGTTATTTATTTCCTCTTTTATTTAAGCCATAATTCCCTTTTTTCCCCACATTTCATCACCTTGTGATTTCATGTACTGTCTTAATTCTTACCATTTTAGCAAATGCGACTCAAATTAAGCCAGCAAGTAACATTTATTTACAGACGGTGTTCATGTGTGGTTAGTGGATAGTACTACAGTGTTTGTGACATTTGAAATTCATCAGGGAGTGATTGTTTTGTGAATTTTTACAATGCTTTGAAATGGGCTCAGAACATTAACATTTAAATATTGTTTGATTTTTAGTTGAATGACATCTCATTAGAAAATATCACAGAGCCTGTACAGAAATATTGTCCTTCAGTAAAGGCAGTTACATAATTCATTCACACATTAAAAATATAGCAATGTTTCCACCTAAACCGACGGATATTGGAAAATCACAAATTTAACCTCCTTTGAAAACTTTGTCCCCGCATTTAAAACACCAAATACTATTTGTATTCAATAGTACAGCATTGAATGAACAAAATATTGTTGGAAAACTACGTATCATTAGTATTGTAGCAATTTAGAAATAAATTTATAAATCTATGAATATTTACATTAATGCACTAGTGTCTTGCCTTCAATTGAGAGTATGTTGTGACTAAAATAGTAGTGCAGATAAGAGGCGTGAAGCCTTGCACATCATTAAGTGTGAAATATAACAACACACCCCTGAGCTGCCTGCTGTTCCCCTGGAGAGACCACAGCCAGACAGGACCCTGCACAATTATGTCTAAGAGAGCCTCACATCAACCCAGCTTCCATTGCATCATTTGGTTTAAAATAGATCCAACGTGCAGTATAAAATATGAAGAACTTTATAAAATGGTATTGAATCATTTGATTTGTCCTGGTTTTCAGCACCAAGCAATTAGGTATGTTCCAAAACTCACATTTGTTATTTGTGTGTGCTTACAAAATTGGCTGCCTACTACATTAAAAATGTTAAAAGGTTCCATCAAAGTGGTTTGAAAGTCCATACAACATAGAAGAATGTTTTGAATTTTTTATTGCAGAAGAATCAAAGTGTTAAAGCAAACATTAAATTCACTTTCCATTAGTCTGTGCTAAGCACAACACAATTAAGGTATACTTTAAGATAGAGTTAGTTCATATGATGGTAAATGAGCTATATTTATTAGCAGTTTCATTCAGACATTCAGCCTTTTTGCATTTATAAAGATAATAGAGCATTATGTTCTCTTTTTTACTTTTTTTGCATACATACATGGTACATATCTTTTTGAATACATATTTCATAGAAAATCATTATTCTTTTCATTCATTCATTTTCCAAACCGCTTATCCTCAATAGGTTCACGGAGGGTGATAGACATTATCTCAGCTAACTAAGTGCACCAGGCGGGGGAGGCATTGAATCGGTTACTTTTACATATTTGAAAGGATTTACGGGGGTAGTATTAAAGATCCTGGAAGAGAATTATGTTAATTCAATGTAAAATATGTGTCTACTCGCAAAATATGCAACTCATAAAACCACTTCTGGAACTAATTAATTTTGTAAGTCGACATATCGCTTTACTTATTATGTCAACCTTAATACTTCTCAGACTCTATTGGGGAAAAGAAAATGCAAGGTCATTGTTGTTTTCTGTTTCACTGGTCTCTAGCTGTTGAATTTTGTAAGAACTTTGGATCAGCTTTAGAATTCGCACTCAATATGTTGTTGGACATTAACCACTTTCCTTCAATTTGGACCACCAATTGTCCAATTGCTAGTCTTGAAAACCTGAGCAATGTCATTAACTTTGGTGTTAAATCCACCCACGCCAATTCTGTGGCTACAACTCTAAAATGGCTGCTCTGAACAAGACCTGCAATCTCAACAGATCACATTAAACATTAGTTTATTTTTCTTCTGAAAAATACACGTGCCAGAACATGCACATAACAATGAACAGGCAAAGATTAATATACCTTACAAAGCAGGAAGATGTAGTGTTGACATGGGTATTTTCCAATCTTTATATCTCTTCCAATACTGCTCCCTGAGGATATAGTGGATGGGTGCACAAAGTCTCCTAACGTTGTTTTTTTAGACTGCTGACAAGCTGTTCTCTGGCTATTAAATCCATTTCTCACTGTCAGTGTAAGAGCTGCTTCAATTTGAATAAGGAGTTATGGTGCTCCTGCTGCAATAGACCTTACATTCACACAGTTAAGGTCTTAGAATACATAGTATTATTGGGCTTATTACAGTCCACATTCTAAAATTCTGAGGGTAATTATAAAATGTGAATTGTGTGGATTTAAGTAAGCTTGATGTATTATACTACATTGTGGAGACCTAAATGATCTTTACGGAGAATTGCACAAGATACAGTCAAAGTTAAAATATTCAGCGCAAACTCTTCAGTGATTCACATACAATTTCTGGGATCCACCTTTGGCCATCTTACAAACATGTTATATGTAAATACTGCCTTTAAACTGCAATAAAAATGTAAAATAATCTGTCAACAATGTAACTCCGGACAGTCTGACTGTAATTTAACTGATAGGGTCTGTTAAATTTTGACCCTGACCTCTACATAAATAAGATTAAGTAATACAGTATACGAGTTCCAGTGGACCGTTTTTATTCAATTATAATGGAGCATACAGAAGTGAAACTAGACGTTTCGTGTAAATAAAGCAGGCTGCCTTGTGTTCCTTTTAACATTGTTTTGTTTTTTTGGCGATGATTATCCTCTACTTAGTGGAAGAAGAAACTACTGCTACTCTGTGTTTTGGTTTAAGCAGACCTCATGAGCAAAATGAAATGGGACTTGTGACCACTTTCCACATGATCATTCATATCCATGTTAGATCCCCACATCGGTCCCAACTGTGCAATACACAATAGAATAATCTAGTATATGTAGGATAAGAAGTAAAATAATTATGATAACAATAGTGTGTTTAGCAAATTCCTTCCTCTAATGATGCGGAGGGTTTGACGAAAGCTGTTGGCATGTTAATGATTGAAGCATGTATGGCTTCCAACTTGTAGTAGGTGTATCTGCTGGAACACATGTGGCAGTGCACCAGCAATGAGTAGTCTAGTCTACAAAATTTATTAATCAATAATAAAATATGTCATACCTTACTAAAATGGGGCCCCATCAATTTTAATCACCAAATATCGTCTATGAACATATTGCCATTAGGAAAAGAAATATTAAATTAGATACATACAATTTAGCATTGTCATCAATTTAGCAGATTTAAAATATTAAACACATGTATATTATGGATTATAATAGCACAACTAATTAACTCTTGCCGTGCAAACAGTTCTCAAAATGTTTTCTTTCCTCGCTCATTCAATGAGTGACTAGAGCTATGTTTACTCAGCCTCTCCCACTCTTAGTGAATTTAATCCTTAATCATTGGTTTAGATTTCTATTTATCTGGAATCACAATGATTCAGAGTACTTAAAATACCCTTGGTTACCTATTATTAATTCACACTGAAGTTTGAGGACAAAAGAGCGAACAAAAGAGTTTCTGTGTAAAACTGATTGTTATGAACTTTATCTCGATTCCTATTTAGGAAACAAATGGCCCTGCCATCAAGAACACACCATCTATAATTCTTTGTTCCCCCCACCCAAATAGTTATTCTACCTATGTCCGCTTTGGTACTTGAAGATAAATAACGGGAATTAATTTGTGTCAGGATGACAGGAAAGCATTGCTCTGTCTGGCAAGAAAAACTGAGCAAGCCAGGATTATTAATGGCTGGACGTGTGAACCGCGAGAATCGCAGTCGTGCTGAAAGAGGTCACGACACAAGAAAGTGAGACTTTGGGAAAGAAACTGAATACAGGGAGCTACTATATGAAAAAAAAGAGTCATGTAGCAGATCAACTAAGAGGATAATCTACCTTTCCTTCCTCGATCTTGTTACTTTCAAATGTCGCAAACTGTGCCTTAAACCTTTGTAACATAAGTTGCTTTTTAGATATGCCGCCTTATTTGCAAGGCGACCTTGATAACATGTTTTAACGTCCCTCAAGCTATTGAGTTTAGTTTTAAATCGATATAACCAGTTGATTTATTCAATCTCGTCTGATTTATACATAATTATCACATATCTAAATGCACAAACCATAGTTAAACTGCAGGAAATATGGGTGGATATTTTTGGATTTAGTTAGAATTTTGTACCAAATTCTAATAACCGCAATTTAGATTTAAACCTAGCGTGTCATTTTTAAACATGGGTTGACAAAATGAATCGAATACATGAGTATGGCAGTCAATCATAGTATTTCCACCTTCCAGAAAATATCAATATAGTATCTCACATATATCAGTAACACACTCTTGTCCTCAATCAATTGTCACTTTGCCTTGGTTTACGTCTTTCAGCTCGGTGGCACAGGGATGACCTATCCCAAAGTTTATGGTTAGTAGTCAGTTAGTCCAAATGGCCATACTCTGTAGCGAATGCTTCCTCATTAGATTTTTTCTTTCTTTTTCTCCTATAATAGCATTAGCAATTCGTTCCTATTATTGGTTTATTGGTTCCGGTGCCTCTATTGAACTCTCTTGCAATCTTGGTCCAGGTCTCTTTAAGCGTTCTTAGTCCAGGTCTCTCTCTCTTTCACGGTGGGTGTTGGAGCCTATCCCAGGGAATTATATGTACTAGTCAGCCAGCAACCTGAATTGGTAGCTACCCAATCGCAGGGCACAACCAAATAGACAACCATTCGCGCTCGTACCTAGGCTACCATCCATGGATTTTGAATATTTGAGTAAACCGGAGTGCCCGGCAAAAACCCACACAAGCGAAGAAAACGAGAGCATATGAACTTCACACTGGAAGCTAGGAGTCCACCTGTAATTGAACCCTTAATCTCAGAACTGTGACACGTTAACCACTCGTCCAACAGGCCGCCCTCAATTAATCATGAAAACCAAAAATTGTCGGGAAAAACAAAACACTTTTCCTCCCCAAATTTAATAGGATTAAAATAGTTGCTTTATCAGGAAAATAAATCAAATGATTAAATATGAATAAATGTTTTCATAACAAACAATTTTGTGAAAAGGGCCTTTATTTCTTATAAGTAAAACTTTCCCAAGTCATCGGAGAGACGTCAAAATTTATTAATGCACCTTCAAAGGAACATTATGTCAAAATTAATTTAAATAGGGCATGGAAGAAAAGAGGCACAGTCTACCCTGACAAATTTATTAGAATAAATTATATGAATGCTTCAGATGGTGCCGCTGTAACTGCAAGTCAGATGTAAATCCATAAATGAAATAAAGGAATAACTATCAAACATCGCAGACTCCATTGGTTCAAACACCTCAGGGGAATGCAGATTGCTTCAAATGCCTCACAAATGTCATCTAAATCAATTTTCAAATTTTATGTAAGATTATTTACCCCATAATAACTTCTGATGTGTGCATTGTGTGAAATTGAATAACCTGTTTTCTAAAAACTACTATTTTATACTGTTCGATCAAATTGAAGTGCGATTAAAAAAACAACACCATGTTTTGGTTAGGCCAGATTCAATGCATTACTAGATTATATCTCGAGTTAATTTAAGATGAATTTAAGTCACTGGTCATTGTGCCTTTTACTTGGATTGTACGGAGAAATTGCAGCAATGAAACTGACTAAGAAATTATAGATTAATATTTCTTGATAAGGTTCATTGCAGTATCACATTGGAGTCAGCAGTTTTGGGCATTTTTGATATGTTAAATAAACGAGGGGATTCACTTTTGTTGACAATAGACAGCAATAAAAAGGCTGCAATAAAAACTGCCGACATTAAAACTGTTGGTATCCTCCACCCACCTATACATCACTACTGAACTTGTAGCCATGTTATAATTTTCAGCGACAATTGTGCTTTTTTGGGAAAGGGAAACAGAACTACTTTTCTCGTCACATAAATACACGTGTTTGGCAATATTCATTCATTCATTTTTTTCATTTTGTGTACGGCTAACCTAACAGGGGTCGCGGGGGATGCTGGCGCTTATCCCAGCCATCTACGAGCAGTAGGTGGAGACACCCTGAATTGGTTGCCAGCCAATCGCAGGGCACAAGAAGACAGATAATAACTCACACTTACACTCATACCTACGGGAAATTTAGAGTGTCCAACCAGCCTACCATGCATGTTTTGGATGTGGGAGGAAACCGGAGTACCCAGGGGTAAAAAAAAAACTGCAAACCATTCATAAATAGGTTATTTCTAAAATAAATTATCTTAATATAAAGTTTCTCTACTACACAAAGCTTTGACAATGTCTTAAATAACAATCAAAATCATGTAACTAAAGGTAGCTCGATGGTAATAAATAAAAAAAAATCAGTAAATTTTGTGTCAGTGTTATTTAGTTGCTCATCAAGCTCATTCCCCCAGTGTAGTCAAACATGATACATACATAGATAGTTCAGGAATCACTGGGGTCACATAAATACTTTACAAGTGCTACTCGACCCCCTCCCAAGACCCACAAGGCACCAATTGCCGCAGTTGCTTGGCAACTTGCTGGTCTGCAATTAGTCTTGCAGTGTAGCGCCTTGAGTCTCAAGATGTCCAGTCTTCCGTAGTGGTTCTAACCGCACTACGAACGGCACCACACCCACACAAAAAGGGTCTACTCAAGTGGATAGATATTATAGCACAAAGCACTTGGTCAGCAAACACAGAGAGGAAACAACTTCCCCTAATGGCTATAAAAGTAATTTCCTTGGACTGACTAAAAGGGGAAAAATATCTGCTACTTAAATTTCAAAATGAGCCATAACAAATTTGAGTACATTGCATTAAGTACACAGAGTTCACCCAAAGGAGTGTATCAGTATACGTAGTGAGCCTTGTGAATTGTATCAATGTTTTCCACTTGAACAATGTTAGAAAAATCAGATCATTTCATTAATATAACATGCCAGTACTTTGTTTCATGTGGATGGTACAACTATTGTCCATCTGCTCATGTGAAAAAACAGCAAATCTACTGAAGGCATTGGGAGACATTAGTATTCAAATATATGTATATTTTAACACGCAAAATATAGTTTGAAGTGTCAAACGTGACAAACGAGCTCGCGAGGAATCTAAAGGACACTTTTGGCAGACTGTGGGAGAACGACCCATACAGGAATGACTTGAGAAAGCAAATAGGGACTTAAATAAAGACGAATTGCCGTGGCCATATTGAGGTGAGATTGCATTCTCTGATGGAGGAAAAGAATAACGGCTCTTTCTCCTGAGAGAACATGTTTAAATAAATCATTCCACTAGGGCGTTAGTGTAAGCGAGAGAGAAGTTGTGTTCTAAGGTGGGGTTTTGCGATGATTCAATTTGGAAGAAATGGTATAAAAGATGTGAGATGAACACATTAGTTGAGTAAATTAATTATTTTTCATGAATGCTTGCTGCACTAATGTTTCTCTGAACCTTTTAGCGGGATGCAGTCTTTGCAGTTGTCCAACACACGCCATAATACATAAGCCAGCTAATTCGTGCTAATGAAAATCAGAATAACAGCCATTGCATACAAAACATGTTTTCATGTGTTTTGCCCATTTTCTTTCTAATTTGCTCTGGTTAGGTCTTTACAACTTTATACATCTCATTTTTGCACAAACACAGTTATACAGAATCATGCATGTTATAGTTGGATAGACAAGGGCTGTAGTTATGGTGTCTAGATATTAACATTATTTTTGATGCGATAATAATAAAAGTAAAAAAAATAAAAAAATAACTGGGTTTGTGAGGTACCATGGTTATTATTATTCCTGCCATATAACCAATTTAAGTAACCACCAAAACATTGGTATGCTACCAAGAAATAAAGTCGTCATCATCATCAATAAATTACAGGACAAATTTAAAAACATTCATCGATTAAAGCCACCACCAAAACACCCAAGTGTCATTTTAACATAAGAATATTTCACAGCCCATTTAATAGGTCTATGTGGTGTAAAATTGAGATTATCGTAGAAAATGTGCTTCAAAGGTCGTACAAAATTAGTTTGCCTGTTTCGTAGAGTTTTTTAATTTTTTCATTTTCACCCTTTCCGTTATTTAAATGTTAACAACTAGTAACTAGCTATTTTCCCCCTTACAATATTAATTTGAATAGATATTCAGTCTTGGTGAACCTATGTCGGTTGAAGAATACGATGTTTTCTCCCGGGCAATATGCCATCTAGTGACCTCGGCCTGTGTGGCAATGTCAGATTTATATGCTTACATTGTTTATGATCCTGATTTATGACAATATCCATGAGAGTGTGATGCACATTGCGACCCCCATCACTTGGAAAGTGTTGCTGGCTCCCATCGGGAAATAGTGACATTTCCCTATGCTTTTCTTACATGCTCTTTTTGCTATGCTTGTTATTTTAGTACTTTTAGGAGCATTCTGCTCATGTTCATCACTATTTTCTTCTTGCTAAAAGTCCAATAGCATTTAATATATGCCGTGGCTTCCTCCTGTTTTGGTAGTCTACTCATGAGCAATGACAACCTGCTCTCAATGTGGAATACATTAATGAAAGATTAATGGTGACCCTGCAATCCATATCTACCAGGAGCAAGTGTAATTTACTTGGCTTATGTGAGAAGGCTCTGAAAAACTTCACATTTTTTTTAGTTGTTAGTCACTCCAGGCATGATTTCATTGATGACTAATGTATGTAAAGGTCAACATAGTTTTGATTTATCGTTGTGAGAAACTTGCATTATTGATTGGTTGTGCATATTCATTTGCAATGTAGACTATGTTAATCAGAAATATACCGACAAAATCATTATAATAATTTTAATGAAGTCATAGTTTTGAGTTTACTTTCTTTAGACCACTTAGTCTCTTTGGTCTCCCCCTAATGACTTACTCGTCTTGGTCAATGAGGAAAACAATGTTTCAGCTTTGTAAGCTAAATAGTAGAGTATTTTGCTCCAGAGACTGTCCTGATTGGCTGCACTGTTTGTTTCCTATGATCCCTCTTGCCCCCCACACCCAAACCCTCTCTCCCTGGTAATTTGCCTGGGGTAACAATGGCACCAGTGCGGATTTCATCTTGAGTTGATCCTCTTAGGAACCTCATCTAATGAGCAACATAGTATATCAACTGGGATCTGGGCTCTTCTATCCAGAGACTGTAGAAATCCTTTCCTTGTACACCTTGGGCCTTAGGATATGGTGAATATAGAATCAGTTTTACTGCTACATTATAGCATAATTAAAACTAGTGTAACATTGTCAAGCAGCTTTGGGGTAGTTAAGTTATGCAACAGCCAATGTTAAGTGGGAGGTTGTATAAGCATGTGTCGGTGTTGAAGGATGAGTCGCTCAAAAAAAGATTTAATCTTCCTTAGTTTTTAGTGTTTGCCTGTCTTGGTCTGGCCAACAAAGACCAGATATACTATATTTGGCATGTAACTTTTTTTTTAAAAATTTGTCTTCAATTCCAGAAATGTGCTGTTCCAATAATTCATTATAGAGCCATAATCTTTCAAGAATTTAAGCAATTAAGTCCTTATTTCACCCCACCTAAGTGACCTTTAAATAGTAGAGATTACATTTTGAAGTGTCTTTTTCTGCCGTTCGACGGCCAATAAGAAAATAAACAAAACAAACTACACAAAACACATTGATTTTCAGGCCATCACGTCTCCTTCCAATAATTGTGAAGTATTCAACCTCATCAGGAATTAAAGACTCATATTCTATTATTGTTATGTATTATATTTTTCAAGTGTCCATTTTTATGAAATCTTGGCATGGTTTTGCTGGGACAGTGTTTTTAGAATACTAATCTATTTCATGGGCACAATTTATTTATGTACTTACTCAAAAACTAGATCAGTGAATCGTGTGATACAGGTGAGGTTAGATTTGTATTTTGGAGTAGTTCTTGAGACACAATGGGGATCCTTCCCCTGAGTGTTATCCGGGTATTGTTAGAGGCCAAGATAAATGCCTGTGCACTCTGACTCTCCTGGCGACCACAGGTACACAAAAACAGAGCACTATCTCTGTGCCAACTCGAGCAATAAATGGAAAAGAACTGTCGTGAAGCTTTTAGCTTGCACTGTGGGAAGTCTCGCAGCTGGTGACATTTCTAAATGGACAAACAGGGCAGTCAAAGAGAGCAAGGATATTTGTCCTACAGAGACACTTTGAAACCGTTTATCATCTTTTATTTACTTAAAGAATCTTTTTTCGGTGTAAATAAAAATATAATAATATTAATATATAATTTTTCTGTTAAAATTAGGATGCCCTAAACATTGGGTGGGGTCTTAAATGTCTAGCAGTCGCAAGTACTCAATGTACTGTATTATGTAAGAAAAAAAT